>NC_143014.1:37980053-38232553 GCF_055824585.1 Amblyomma mixtum
TAAATGTATTACGATTAAGGATGTAATCTTCAAAGAAGTGAGCAATGTGAACAGAAATGACAGCTTGATTGTACCTATTCAAACAGTGAGCTGTAATGTCAAAACTTTTGTATTTATATTTTATTTATTCTAGTTCATTGTGTGTCCCTATATGTTAGGAATAGTCGCACAAAATTTTAATTAAAAATATTCGTTCACAGAAGAGTTATCAATAGTTGCATGACAATGGCCGCCGCGGTGGCTCAGTGGCTATGGTGCTCGGCTGCTGACCCAAAAGACGCGGGTTCGATCCCGGCCGCGGCGGCTGGAATTTCTTTGGAGGAGAAATTCTAGAGGCCCGTGTACTGTGCGATGTCAGTGCACGTTAAAGAACCCCAGGTGGTCGAAATTTCCGGAGCCCTCCACTACGGCGTCTCTCATAGCCTTAGTCGCTTTGGGACGTTAAACCCCATAAACCAAACCAAACCAGTTGCATGACAATGTTCAGCACAAAGCTGTTTTGAGAAAAACGAAGTAAGCTTTCAAATAATGTTAAAGTAACAAAAGTAATTACGTATAAGCAAGAAATGCACCATACTCAGCGGGGCACCCCTACGACACAGTGAGGTCTGCTTTTGCTTGACTTACTGCTCGTCTCTTCTTTCTTACTTAGTCAAATGTTTAGGGGAATCCCCCAACTTACTTGTGGTTACCTGATGGACACTAGGCCCTTTTTATCCTCTGGTAATCTTTAGTAATGCAAGCCTTCTTGAATAATACGGTGGTTCTGTGCGAGCGCCTGCCTTACAGTGTCCGTACTATGACTACAGTATTACAGTATAAGTTGGGGGCCCGCTAAATAACCAGCACGTCGAAGCACTTATTTGCATGTCATATTCTGCTGTGTAAACTTAGACAGGAGTCTGTCTGAGCACGGATCACTAAAGCTTTGGCATTGTTATTCATCTTGTCTCGGAAGGCCTCTTTTGTGCGCATAGCTCCCTTGACACAGTGCTTCAGATCTCTGTAATCCACATGAGCCGTTTGATCCAGGTGGTGCAAGCCGTGCCTTGTAGGAAAAGTGACTGGTTGGTGCTGCTTGATTATTTAATTTAAGGTCTTGCACGCTCGTATGGCGATGCAGTAGCAGATCTGTAGCTGGCCAACCAAGTCATCATTCAACTTTCCTTTTCCACTGACTTCACATACTGTATTCAAGCTTCGCACATTCCTTTTGGGGCCCTTCTTAGGTAATATATTACCTAATCAAGTGTAAGAATAGCAGATAGCATAAGAAGCATTAAATATATATACTCTAGCAAAGTGGACCTGTCAACATTAGAGAGAAAAACAACTTAGTTTCGGTTTCAAAAGACCGGTATAAGGGTTCTGCTGTAACTTCGAAATGAAGCGCGGCACGGATATAATTTCTTTTGCAACATATTTCAGAGTGTTTAGGGATCTTTAAAACATAAAAAGTCGAGCATTGTTGTTTTGAAACAAAATCTAGATTTGAATTTGGCCGCACACTTTAAGGACAGTTCACTGGCGCGGCATCGCTTTGCTTCTGTCAGGTCCTTTTATATCTGTTTGTGGCAGTTGTTGCATTATTTTGATTTTTAATTTAGATTTCATTTTTCCTACCGCTGTGCCCAGGTTTGCGGCAAATGTTGAATGGGGTACTGAGAGCTTTCCTTGGCGGATGGTGAATGCAGTGGTGGCTCGCGTGGTAGTTGCGCTTTGCCTACACAGTTATGGGCTTTGTACGCGGAAATTCTGCCGTCCCTCTCACTATGGCGTTCACCACTAGACTGGAGCCGCGGCAGTGCGCAGTTAGCTTGCGTTCTACTGCGTTTCGTGCGCTGTAACGGCGGAAACACGACACCTTTAGTTTGTCCCTCATGTGCACGTATGGGGATAGGTTGGTGGTGGAAGCTGCTGTTTGAGTGTGGGTTGGCCATTTATAGATACGCCCATTTCAAATTCGCGATGAGGCTGGTGTGAGCTACTTGTCTTAGTTCTTGCTTAACTCCGCGTTGTGTGTTGAGTTACCTGCGCCCTACACCACTGCTGTGTGGTGTAAACTGCGCCGGATCGGGTCGGCGGGCGCCTTTTCTCTGCTCTTCAGTCCCGGGCGGCACGCACGAAAGCGAAACACGCTTTCTCGCGAGGTTGTAGATATGTCTCTATCTCGCCGGTACAGCGACGGGCGCTGAACAGGTCTCACTAGCCTTGACGCACGCAGTACTCTGTCTTGGCGGCATCGGTGCACGTGGAAGAAACCGTGACCAGCTCGGAAGAGGCCCCGTTGCGTCACGATGAGGTATTGCGCAGCCTCCGACATCCGTGCCCTTTATCCGGCTCGAATCGAAACGGGTCGCCTGCGCGCCGCTCGCGGCACTGATCGGGCACACGCGTGCGCTGCCAAGGTTGCGCCGGCCGGCACGACGGCGCTGCTTTCATTCGGGGCATGGTGATCTCGGCCGGACGGCCGTTGGTAGCGTGGTTATGTTTGACACTAGGCGCGCAGTTATCTCCAAGGTAGGGTGCTGAGGGTCAGTTGGTTGCGTCTGTTTCGGCCTCTCGCTCTTCGCCCGGGCGATCTAGTTGACTGCCACCTTGACGATGACTTCTCGCGCGCAGGCCCCAGCTGGTCTGCTTGTTCGTCGACTAGGCTGTAGGTTTGGCGCTTTGAACGGCGTAATAATGAGCCGGCTGCGTGTGAGCGGCCTCCGGTTGTGAACTTGTGCAGCGAAATAACATCGACGCAGAGGAACCGGGCATTCATGCTTGCGGAAAAATTGCGGAAATTCGTGTTGATACATAACTCTAGTACCGCATTGTACTGTACGCAGGTATTGGGCTGTTACTTGTCCACCCGGTGCGGTGTACCGAGCGGCGCCGGCGGGCCGCAGGGGCGGTTGGGCGGCCTGTCGCAACGCCAGAGGTTCCGCCGTTCTCCGGCGATGGTCGGCCGAGGGGGACCGGTTGGCCTGCTTTTCAGAGTTCCACTGACCTGGCGCCACTTCCGCGCGTTCCGCAAGGTCGCACGGGTCCACTTTGTCACGCGCCCGTTTCGCGGTGCTGCCGTCGGCGTTGCACTGCCCTCCGAAAATAAGAGGGGAGGAGAGCAGCTCGGAGGGACTTCGTTATCAGCAGGCCTGGAGCTGCGTGCTGTTCTTCCGCATAGCGTCGGCTGTGGCAGCGGTGATGGCACGGCCTAGCGACGCGTGTTTGCTTTTCCTGCCCCGTATGGCGACCCACAAACAAGTTACCAAAATCTGGCCCCTGTTCAGTGACTTACTAATTGCCCTGTCTTTGTAACTGAGCGCCAGAAGCTTTGTCAGTAGTTCCGGCATGATTGAACCTGCGCCTCGCTGAAATACTTCCACCCCTCTCGCCGACTTTCTCTTTTCTTCTTGAATGAAATCATTTTCCTACATGCTCTACGTGTCGCAATGATTTGTTAGCCGCGGCTGCATTGTGACACATCTTTTGTAGTGGCACATTTCACAACAGCACTCTATTGTTCATGAAAAAGGATACTGTATAACATGGTTTGTCTCCAAGAACGAAAGCATTTGATAAACATATAGCCTAGCTATGGAGCTGACTTCTTAAGCATAGCATGCCAGCTGTTCACTAGCAGCGCACTAATGAAAAGCTGCAGGTGAGCTAGGCTAGTGCAGCGATCAAAGTGGGTATCCATAAGCAATATCCTAGTTTGAGAGCTCTCTATGTTTCAGTTAGAGCTAGCAAATAATGATGAAAGTCCTTATGAGTTTACTTGCACACTGCATGATTGCTTTAAGAGGCAGTGAGCGTTTCATTTGGCATATTATGAAATCCAAATGCAGACTAAATTACATACTGAATGCATCAGATGTTGCCACCATTTCCACTGGGCTGAGAAGAGTGTTCCATTGGTTGAGCACAAGGATAAAAATTTATAGCATCATGAAGTAGAGTGAAGTTTTTCTTTGCTGCATTAACAGCAAGGATGGCCAGCAGAACAATAAAAGGGCCATGCGTTTAGTGTGCATTGTTCATCCAACTGGCTGCCTTTTTCTGGGTGTAGCAAAATTAATATCAGATTTTATTAGCATCATTTCGGTTCCTTTATTCTATTCTGTACTGGTGCTGTTCTCAACTTCTGGGAAGGGTGTATTGTTAAGCTGTAAACGCTTTTCATACTGTGAGAAAGTGGGCAATTTCAGTGTGAAGTAAATTTTTTTTGCACCCATTAATTTAAAAATTCTTTATTGCAGTGCATCACTGTATAGGTATTAGAATTCTATGTTGGTTGTGAAAGAAAAAAATCTGGTTGGCATAATTTGAGAGACTCTTACAAAAGTAACAAAAATATTAAACGTACCTAGGCAGAAAACAGGAGAATAAAAAACCTAGAATATATGTTTTGTGCACTACTATGCAAAGAATGATTATTCAGAGTTACAGAATTCTTCATACTAATCTTTCCAGTCAGTGGGAAAAAAAATGAATTGATCGCGTTCAGTGCTTTGGGCTGCTTTGGAATACAGCACCAAGATGGACCCCAGGCCATCTTCCAGATAATTGTGTCCGCTACACTGCTGGTGACATAGAATAGTTCAGAATGTTCCCGGTACCATCAGAAAATTCCTGAAAGCAGCGAATCTGAACAGTAGCAGAAACGAAAGTGACAGGCAGGCACCTGTCGATAGTCCATGCTGGGAGCATATCTGGGGAAGCTAAAATAAGACTAATAGGTGTCATCATTTCACACAAAGCTGTCTCTTGCATCCACAAGGTCAAGTGTTGAGGCTGCGAAATCCTTAGAGCACCGTCGGGGCTGAGCATGGTCAGTGCACGAAGTCTCCACCTTGGGTACCATGCTTGCGAGATTGCTCTGTGCCGACAAGTTTCATGTGTAGTTTGAAAATACTTCCTCTTTGGCTCGTGAGAATACATATGAAACAGAAGTACTGTCCTTTTATCATCATTTTGCTACAAAATATGAGGTGTAAGCTGAGTCAGCATAGTCCTTTATTGATGGAGGAGACCTCTTGGGAGCATGCAAGGCAGGTCTTGCACAAAGAGAGGACTGACGGGGTGAGCTCTTTGATGCAAGATTGGCTTGAGGTTTGGAGGACGTACAGGCGTATTGCATGGTGGCTACTGAAGGAGCTGTGCAGCTTAGGAGCTTATGCAAGTGAGTGCTTTGGGGGAATAGTGAAGCATAAATATGGTAAAGCTGTACTTGATGTACGGTAAACTGTTGACAGCATGTTGACAGCTACAGGTTGGCGTTTGATGATACTTTTGTGTGAAATGAAAATATTTGCTGGAAAGTAGCACTGTTTTTTGAAATTGCTATTTTTTGCAGTTATTAGACTTGCATATTTGATAGAGCATATGTCGGTTTTAATCAAGTTATAGGAAACTCCAGCTTTGGCTATCCTATCAGGAGTATAAAATAACATTTGAGTAGCTGGTAAATTTGACTGATTTTTGTTATGGTTCACCAGAGCTGTAGCTGAACAGAAATCTGGAAGTCCTGGAAAACATGGCGCATCAGGAAAGGTGTCACCACATAGAGATGGATTGTGTTTGGTCCTTTGCTGGCTTTAAGAGGGTAGTCTGCAGGCTATGTAGCATTTAGTAAAGATGTGCTAATTTTGTTCTTCACCTAGTGCAACAGAACTTGTATTACATGGCTACAAGCATATACCATAACAGTTTCATGTCTTTCATTGCAAACATTAATTGGATTCCCCTTGCTTGACTGCTGTTACTCAGCAATTTCTCTGGCGTGTGTTGTTCATGGAATGAAAATAGCTGAAGTGTGTTGGCAAATTCTGCTTTGCATTTGCAGAAGGAGGATAATTCAGCCCTAGCTCAGTTCTATTGGGCTGATCAGGAGCTTAATCTTGTGGCTACTGAACTGGACAGCTTTGATGGCCGGAAGGACCCAGATAGATGCTCCGCCCTGATCAACCAACTTCGCGTCTGCCAAGACAGAGTAAGGCAGTGTTGTATTGTTCTGCTTGAGTCATGTGTGATAATTCTGTTTTGCACTTGCTAATCACAGGTCTTGGGGATTTGCCATGATATCATGAATGAAGCTATCCCTGATACTCGGGCAGACCGAGATTTTCGTGCCAAGTTTCCTGATGATGTGCTGCAAGAGAACATGTCGGGCCTTCTGTGGTTTGGTGCTGAGGTATGAGAGTTTTGCAAGGAAGGTTGTGTGATCAGGGTGTAAGGACATTGTCTTAATAAATTGCAGTGTCTGGCTGCTGGCTCAAACATCATGAACAGAGAAGTGGAGAGCTCACAGATGCGCCCGTTGGCAAGGGCACTCACAAGGTCTTTGGACAATGTTCGTTGCCTTTTACGTGAACAGTGCCTTCGCAATCCACATGAGTATCCAGAGAAGGTAGGCATTGGCATGGCATGCCATTTTACAATACAGTACGAAATGTGACGTTCCAGCTTGCATGTAGACCATGAAGCAAGGTAATTCATTAGTAAAGGTCAATAGTAAAGGCTGCATTCTTGCTATGCTTCTGGTGCTTATAAAGGATGTACTGCAAGTGGTTGCATGTATGGATAACTACTTCAAAATTCTTCAAAATTTTCTTGACATGATGTCAAGGAGTGATAGGTGATAGCATGCTTTCACTGTAAACAGTGTGTATGTCTGCATCTCTGTATGTCACCTGCTTGCCGATGAGAATAAGGCTTATCATCAATGGTCTATTGCACATTGGAGCAGTCGTGATGCTTTTGTTTGCTGTATGCGAGCTTTTATTATAAGTGGAGTGCTTTAAGTGGACTGACTTCTAGCGGCTAAAGAAGATTGCAATGGGGAACTTTGAAGCAAACTTAACCATTGCCATTCCCCGAACTGTTTATAACAAGGTACTAGAGAAAAAAAAAATCATCAAATGGTAGGGCTTGTAGATGCCCAAAACAATTTTTTTGTCTTTGTCATCTCTGTGAATTGCATATAAACAAGTTATCTAGCAAAGTTGGAACTGTAATAGCCTCTGATACATGTGCTCGTTGTTCCAAAAACACTTGTCCAGTTTTGCGTATCTTTGCAACGTGTTTGTGTATATGAGGAAGCTCCAGTGCCTCACAAGCTCAGTTGTTTTATACCTGTGGCATATTTTTCACTGATAGCACTGTGTATATCCCTCCTAAGAAAGGTGATAACCAGTTCAAAGCTGTTGAAGTCCATTAGCTTTCTGTGTAGAACAGAGTGCAAGATTATGTGTGGTAGTTTTTGTTTCATTTTAGCTTTTATGTGTAGGGTCATAAATGTGAGCATTAAACATGCCCTGATTAATCTGATGTTTCATGTAGGAAACATTGAAAAAAAAAAAAATAAAGCAATTCCCTCCAGCTTGTTCACAATACTGATTTATTTATGTTGTCATGTTTTAATTTTAATTTTTGCATTGATAATTTCTTTTCCACAGCTGAAAGAAGCACTGAAGACATTTGATAGACTTTTTGCTGAATTTGAATTGAGGTAATCATCTTCAGCATATTTAAAGTAATTTTTGTGGTCACTTCTTTAATGATTTTTTTTTTTTAATCTTTACAGCTATGTGAGTGCTATGGTACCTGTGAAGTCTGCCAAGGAGTACCACTTACAGCAGCAAGTTGTGGTGCTATTTTCTGAGACATTGCAAAGGTTTGTTTTTGTGCAGCTTCATAGCATGGTGACAGGTTGCATGCACATGACCAGGAAGCTGTACTCTGACACTGTTAAAATTGCAGAATTTAAATGCTTAAATTTAATTAGCATGTGATCCCTTGCATCTAGAAATTGTTGGGGGCTAATGTCGCAGTTTGGTAAGTGCCCATGTCTTGTGCATTATGTGCTACTTCACAAGTGTTCTGTGAAGGTTCGCTTGGCAATACCTGCAAGCATCTAACAGCTAATGCCATAATGCCGTGATGTCATCGCATATTGTTGTTTGTAGAGAAGTATTTAAGGGAAATAAATAGTGCACAAGAGAAGACGGGACAAGCGAGGAGACGCAGACAAGCGCTAACTTTCAACAGACGGTTTATTGCAAAACAGTCTGTTGAAAGTTAGCGCTTGTCTGTGTCTCCTCGCTTGTCCCGTCTTCTCTTGTGCGCTATTTATTTCCCTTAAGTATGTCATACCAACATGCCCAAGCCTCATCTCTTCTAAAGAAGTATGCTATTTTGTTAGCAAATGTTGGCAATATACTTACAAATTTTGCTTGAAATTTCAGAGCAATCAAGGTAAAGCTCGTGCCCCAGGAGATGGTGGACACTTATGACCCAGCACTCATGTTCACCATTCCCAGGCTAGCCATTGTTGCGTAAGTTTATGTCGAAGCAGAAAGGAAATCTAGACATATTGCAAACAGGTTCTATGTGGGTCCTTGAAAACCTTGGAAAACCCTCGAATATGAAAAATTTGTTTTCAAGGGCCTAGAGAGTCTTGAAATTTTTGTAGGTCCTCAAGAACCCTTGAATTTGTAGTGTATTTTTTTTCTCTTAATGATGGGTGTAACGTTAAGAAACAAGAAGAAAGCAGGAGTGGGTCAGGAAACAAATGTGAGTTCCATGTAATGTGAAGAGAAGATAACGAATGGTCCCTTAGGGCAACTAAGTGGATTTCAAGAGAAGGCAAGCGTAGCAGGGTGCGGCAGAGAGTCAGATGGGCAGATGAGATTATGAGGTTTGCAGCGACAAGCTGGCTGCTGCTGGCAGAGGGCCGGGTTAATTGGAGGGATATGGGCTAGGCCTTTGTCATGCATTTGACATTGTTTTTCGTGTAGAAGTCATCCACAAGTCCACGCGGGTCATTACAGATTGGTGATGATTAAAAAAAACAAGCCACAAAAGAACACTTCCGCCCACCTTTTTTTTTTTGTTTAAAAATAAATGTGTTGTGGAGAATTTCTATGCTGGAACTAAGCAAGCTGTCGAATCTGTGTCACAGTGACTGAGCTCCAGTGCACGCGCACATAGGTATTCATACTTTTTCGCACTAATATTTATGTGCTCCGTCGTTGATGTAGCCATTGACTTTCAGCCATTTGTGAAATGATCCAGGTTTCGGCATTGGTGCTGCTGCTACCCTCCGAGCCACTTCAGCCGCATCCAAATTGATCAGAATGAGTATAGCTACTCGATCTGGTGACACCACATGCGCAGTAATGTAAAGGAATCGTTCAGGGTTATCCAGCAGTTTTTAAAACTGCTCTTAAAAAGCATGCAAAGAACTGCGGTACAGTCACTGCTTCTTAATATTTTGTCATTCCAACTCTTGAGCAGGCTTGCTTAAGAATTGCTGTGAATTAAAACGAAAAAAGCAGTGAGCAACTGGAGTTTTTGTATGCCTCACCTCTCCTAAACGCATCTTGTACCTCACAGCCGTCATTTGACTGTTGAAACCGAAACAGAAGCAGCATGAACTCTATTATAATTTATCGCTTGTTGGTGCAATCTATGTGGCCTTTTGTGGGCTGTGCATCATTCTAAATAGAGAAAATGCAACTAATATATGGTGTTGGCTTCAATGTTGAGCTGGGAAAAAGAGGAAGCTGAGCTTTCAAGAAAACTCTGACTGAAGAGCAACCTATCTGGGTGGTTTGGTAAAAGTGCCTTGTGCAATGACAGTTACATTTTTGATATGTAGAAAATAGTTTTGATAAGCCACTGTGTTTGTTCATCCTTGAAAAAAAATATTGCAGAGTCCTTGAAAACGCTTGAATTTCGGAGCTCAGAACCAGCATGAACCCTGAGTAAATTCATAAAATGTAGGCATACTATGCAACATACACTGATACCACACACAAACTGACTAGTTTTATGATATGCCCTCTGTCTGCATGGTCTGTTTGTGTATGCTTGAACTGTATATTGCGCATCATGAAATTTGCCTACCATGTTACTCATGGCTCAACCTTTTTCACCAGTGGGCTGCTGCTGTTTCCTGATGGTCCCTTGAATGTTGACAAGGATTCCTCAAGCCTTTCGGAGTTATTTCGGCCATTCTACAGTCTTCTATGCAAAATCCGGTTGGTGTCTACTTATTTGTATTGCTGTGTGCTTACCTGGAACCTTGATATATTGTACGCTTCATGATAATTCCAGATGAGATGGTGCTGATATGAATTAATATGGCCTTGTTTGTGCAGAACCACTGTTAGGTAGGCTATTTAAAGGGACTCTGAAAGGGGGCTCTCAGTAAGTTGCAGTATCCCTAGGACCTTGAAGGACGCCACTTCACAAATATCCTACTGCAAGAACTTCAATGCGTTTTGTGGAAGCTGAGTTATCTGTAGTTAAAATTTGAACTTCCCGTGTATTTGCGCCTGTCCCTCTCCTCACTTCTTGCACGCTGAAATATATCGGCGCTCCTCCGCCGCCCCCCCCCCCCCCCCCCCCCCCCCCCCCCCCCCCCTCCCTCCCCACTAGGGTCCTTCACCGGCAGCGCGAATACCTCTGCTGGCGTGTGTGGGAATTCTTTGATGGGCGGAGCTTCCTGATCCGATGGAGTGGCCGTGACCATGGTAGCTGTGTGATGTCTGGAAGGGTTGGCGCAGTGAATCAGGGATAACCCCCGGCTGCAGACGTCACTTGCATGACAAGACGTCATGTGCCAGATTTCGTGCGAAAGTCTGGCGCCACTGGTCGCTGCGAGGTGCAAAAACGGGAATTTTAAAAATGTACTGTAACATATTCGCTGCTTTGGGGTTTCGTACGAGGCATGAACGCTCGTTGACTCTACATAATGCAAGCATTTTACAGCCAAACTCCAACAACCTTTTCAGGGACCCTTTAAGGTGGGGGTCCTACACTTGTACAGCCACTGGCCATTTTTCAGTGTTTGCGTGATTGCTGTAGTCCTTCCGGTTATGATTGGAAAACAAGTTTTAGCTCATTAGAAAGATAAATGATTTTACGTTTCATCAGTATGTGTTTTTAATAGCCGTAATTGTTGGTACGAGTGGAGTGAGCAAAAAGTGTGGTGCATAAAACAATATTTTCATTTGACTTGCCTGCTTGCGTGCAGTGTTTCTGCACTGTTTAAATGAAATGTTAATCTTGGCACATTCCTAGCAGTCTTTGGCTCCAATGGATGGTTATTTAGAGCCAGCGCTCTATAAAAACTCGAATAACAAAAATGAGGCATATTAGAGGTTTAATAGCTTCCAATCTAATTGACAAAGCACACATATTTGTCACATCTGTGGCACATGCATATTTTGCTAAGTGTGCGAAATTTTTTTGAGCTGCACGTTGTATTTTAGTTTTCATAAGACATCCTAGAAACATGACCCTGGGAGATCTGGCCACTCGGTACCAGACCTCCGTGGGTCACGGTTCCAGGATATCTGTTAACTTTGATGGTTTGGTTTTGGTTTATGGGGTTTTAACGTCCCAAAGCGACTAAGGCTATGAGAGACGCCGTAGTGGAGGGCTCCGGAAATTTCGGCCACCTGGGGTTCTTTAACGTGCACTGACATCGTACAGTACACAGGCCTCGAATTTCTCCTCCAAAGAAATTCAACCGCCGCAACCGGGATCGAACCCGCGTCTTTCGGGCCAGCAGCTAAGCACCATAGCCACTGAGCCACCGCGGCGGCTTTGAATGACTAAAACTAAAGTACTATGTGCAGCTTAAAGAAATCTTATACACTTCACGAAGTATGCATGTATGCATGTGCTGCCATATGTGTGTCAGATATGCCTCATTTTTGTCATTTTTGGCCTTTTTTAGAGTGTTGGTTCTAAAGAACTATCCACTGGAACCAAAAACTGCTGCAAACATGCCAAGATTAACAATTCATTTAAATGCTGTATAAGCAATCCTCTTTATGGTGCAGTAGTTATTTTTTTTAAACACTGCACGTAAGCAGGTAAGTTGGAACAAAAGTATTGTTTTATGGTTTTATGCACTACATTTTTTTGCTCTCTCTACTTGCACCAACAATTTTTGCTATTAACAATGCATGCTGATCAAATGTAAATCGATTTATAATGAGCTAGAACTTGTTTTTCCACCATTAACGGGAGGACTATAGTGACTGCACGAACAATGTGAAAAATGGCCAATGGCCAACGCAAGCGTGGAACCCCCTCACCTAGCACCATTGTTGTTATCTGTTAGCATTTCATGATTTTGAATGCAAAGCTAATGTTGTGATACACGTGCTTTAACTTGCTCATCAGTCTTGTAAAATTTCTCTCAGGGCCTAGTATTCAGCATTGCAGTCATTACTTATTGACATTAAAATGTACTGCTCTGAGCACAAGGGGCATGGGATCAAATCCTGGCCATGGTGTCCACATTTTGATAGAAATGGAATGTAGATTCGCCCATGTGCTGTATGCTGTGGTGCGTGTTAAAGAGCCTCAGGCGGTCGAAATTAGCCTGGAGCCTTCCCCCCATGGCATCGCTTGTAGCTCATGTGCAGCTTTGGGTCTTGACATCTCGCATACCGCACTAGATGTACTGCACTACATAGAAGTAATCTGATATTTTGCTAATTGTTGCATGGGTTTTCTGTCATTTAATTGTAGACTGGCATGCTACTACTAGTGATGCCCTCCAGTGGTAGTACTGGAACTTTAATAAAAATAAAGAGGATATCGTAATTTTTTAAAATTTGACTGGTAGACATGCTCAGCTCCTTCGCCAGTTCATTTAATCTTCATTTCCTTTCAGTGAGCTGCTGTGGACTTTGTCAAGAGAAGAGCTTTGGCTTTTAGAAAAAACGTTGTGCCAGCTAGAAGAACCTAAAACATCTGTCACCTCGGAGCAGTGCTCATTTGGTGTGGACGATTATGCTGCCCTGGACTCTGATGTGTATATCAACCTTTTTTACCGGAATTACAACAGCTGTAAACAGTTTATTGAAGACTTCTACAACCACAACTTTGCTGCACCCTCGGAGAGTGAGCCCATCTTGCAATTCCAAAAGCGCATCCGCAGCCTTGGTCTGGAGTCTAAGGAGCTCCCAGCTGTCAAGCGTTGCAGTCCATTGGCTCCAAAAGTTGTGGCAGCTTCACAAAGCCCATCACAGAATGCCACTTTATCCCCGCTGCACAAGCAACCAAGTGCAGCCGACAGTGAAAGTAGCGAGAGCTATGATTCGGACGACAGTGTGCTGTCAGAGAGCTGGTGGCCTCTCTTCAGTGACACCCTGCAGGCGGGGGGTGCTTCGGCAGCTCAACCTGTGGAGCAGCCACAGCCAAGACAGAGTCCCTGCCTCAGCAGGCCTTCTAAGGCACCCAGTTTCTCTGACCGAATGCCAGTAGTGCCACAAATTCGACGGCTGCAGAACGAGGAGCACTCCCTGCCGTCCCCATGCTCAAGTTGCAAAAGCCTCTCCAGCCTCTCCAGTGCCGAATGGGAATGCATGAGGTATGCTTTTCTTTAGGTTGCATCAGAGATGAACCTGACTGTGTTCTTTCCTACTTTCACTCTTTAGTTACCAAAGCACAGACACCAGTTCCTACAACTCCGATTGCCATGATGATGAAGAAATAGCACTGGCTCTGCAGGCTGTGGAGATTGCCTTTCGCAACGAAGCTCGCTCTCGGTTCAAGAGCAGCGATGACCTTATTCACAGACTCTTCGTGGGCATTTCTGGTGAGTATTTAATAGTGTCCTGTTATTGCAGCACATTATGTGCTTAATTATAAGCATGCAAGAAGTAATAAATGTGTCTGTTAACAAGTATGGCTTCACCTAGTGTTACGTTAAAAGAAGAACCTGTTGAAGACAGCAGCCAAAGACAAGTATCCACTTGAGATCTTAGTGACATCATTTTGCCATAGTACCAAACACTGCCCATGTTAACACCCCCCCTACTTCAACACTGTAGTGGGTTTCAAATGGCTTCTGTGATGTTGAAAGAATACAGTGGAGACCACTTATAACGTAACTGCTTATAGTGCAGGACTGGATATAACGAGATTCTTGCCAGCCACTGGTCCCATAGGACTCGATGTAAAGTCTTAATATGCAGTTGCGTGAAGCGAAATATCGGTTGTAATGTAGTTTTGAAATCCGCACGGTGACCGTACGAACTGCAAGTGCGCTTCCCTGAACAGCACCGAGGGCTTCAGAGGCATGCTGTGGCTTACTCTGTCAAAAAAAAAGATTGCGCGGTGGTTGACTGTGCTTCAAAAAATTGATGTTTTAGCATACCGTGCGCTGAGCGATTGCCTTCATAGAATCGGGCATGCGCCGATAATAAGCGCATGTGCAGTTCCGCGGCAGTGGTTGCAGTATGCTAATCCTAATCTAAGCTTGCAGCAGACTTGGGGGTTGATTTTTGTTAAGTGATAAACAC
Source organism: Amblyomma mixtum (assembly GCF_055824585.1). NCBI lineage: Eukaryota > Metazoa > Arthropoda > Arachnida > Ixodida > Ixodidae > Amblyomma > Amblyomma mixtum. The sequence continues at coordinate 37,994,372 of NC_143014.1, forward strand.
AGTGTTTTTGAAGGGAAGGCTGCCTATCTGGCATGTACTTTGACATGAAAAAATATGTTTCAGCTATGGTGCGGAACCGTTTATAGTGCGGATTTTTGCGTCCCCCGCGTCATGCATTATAAGCAGTCTACACTGTATTTTCGTACTGTATATGCAGAGGCAGGCAGCTTTAGTGCAGGTGCATAGCGATGGTAATGTAGGCGAGGAAATAACACCATTGAACTAGAAAAAGAATGCCCAATTTAGTAAAGGCCTTCCTGGTGAAAGCAGCCATTTATAGATTGTTTATAGAAATATTTTATGACCAGCATCACAGCAGAAGCATTAATGATTATTTTGACTGGCAAGAAGAATGCAAAAAAAAAAACTGAATAATTAAATCATTTTTCAGAAAACCTGATTTGTACCAGATTTACACTTCAAGAAACGGTGCCTGGTTTTGGCGCTGTTTGGGGTTTACCCCTCCGAATTCTGTGAGAAAAATAACTCTAAAATTAAGTGCCCCAGCTATGCCTAACAGGTGATGCGGTTGATAAATGAGAGTTGCTGAGCAGTTGTTAATCTGATGACCCAGCTTTTGCTGTTGGTAAGCAAACTAGTGCATTTGGCTTGGTTGGGTGACATCACTTGTTTTGCAAGTCTGCTTGCAACAGGCATTTCCTCCTGAAGCTAGCGTTGCATTCGGTGCCTTTTGCCCCGCTAAATGCAGCAATGGATGCAATGGATGTGGCCGGCATTTGTTTGCCTTTGTTTACACAACTGTTTACAGTGCATCATTCAGATTTCATTGCCCATTACTATAAAGCATTGAAGTATTGTAAGTTGTTTGCCTGCTTGCACATGATAAGTCGTGACGCATGCTACAAGAAATTTCATGTGCCTATTATTAGTAACCAGGCAGAGAAGTGTATGAAGGAAATACTGGTCAGCAGCACATTCAGCTGTGCAAAGGTGGTTATAGGCATTGTCAGCACTGAGTGGAACACAAAACAAGGAAGCAAAAATATCAATTGCTGGAGTTGAAACACAGGGAGGGTCCGCTGCCATCTTTATGCTGCAGTCTTTCTGCCAAAGAGTGAAAATCAAATGCACTGGGATTCAGTCTCCGTGAAGAGAAATCTTCATTTTGCTTTCTTCGTTTTACCCGTCTTGTTCAAATTTGATTTGATGCTGACAGTACATGCAACTCGTGCCTCACATAACTAATACAGCTCCATTAGTTGCAGGGTCAGTTTTCATGCTGATTCATCGAGCGTCGCAGCTTGTTCTTAAGCGAAAGAAAAACTTTTGTGAGGATCTGTTTTTGTGATTAACGCTCGCAGTGAGACTAGAAAAAATGGTTTCAAATGGCAAGGTTGCAACCGCATCATTAGAGTAATTCAGATGATTTTTTTTTTTCATGTGTTCTGTAAACAGTGGCATGCCAGCAAGACTGTGTAGAGGCAAATTGTAGCTTCTGTAACAAAGTCTGCAAGATTCCTTAAGAAAGTGGAATTTTTCTGAACTTATTCAATGAAAATTCTCTTTTTTTTTTAGAGGGAGATCAAAATTGACAGAGCTGTGCTTCCGATTTGTTTGGCTTCCAATGTTTGTTGTGTTCTTAGTAAAACATCAGATAGGGCAAATGAAACAAGTGCTGCTTTACAAAAGTCTCCCCTGTGTGTGTGTGTGCTTTTTCTTGCTCATCAGGTGTGGCTGACCAACTGCAGACGAACTTTGCTGGTGAAATGAGGAACATTCTGAAGTGTGTCTTTGAAATGAACAGCTCATCCAAGCAGGACTCCCCTGCCAAGGCACTGGAAGCAGAGGTAGGCTTACGTCAGTTGCATGCACTGACTACTGTGCTTTAGGGCCATAGAGTTTCTTACTATTACCTAGAGGAAAAGCTGGCAGCCCGTCTATGGGAGTTTGCATGGCGACCCCTCGAGACCACTTCAGCCAGCATGGGCGCTCAAAGCATCATGGGGCGGTGAGCTACTTGTTGCGGAACTGCAACTTTTGGCCAAAAAATAATAGAAAAATAAAGCTGTTCGGTAACTACAAACGTCCTAGCATTCAATATCTGGTCTAATGATTGCAACAAACGAGCAGAAAAGCATTTAAGTGCAAAGTTTGCCCAAAATAAGAGACGACTCGCTCTCCTATTGGCCAAGTAGTGAACACTACAAAAACTAATATTTCGTAATTAACAGGCGCACTTTTAAAAGTAAATATGTTTCCAAAAATGCTGTTGCTTAGATACTTTAAGAGGTTTTTTAATGGCATTTCAGAAGAGTAGAACCTTTTATTGGCGTCGTGTGTTATTGCGTTTTCACTACTATGACTTTTGCACACTGCGTCCGCGCCAAAGTCGTCTGCGCATACACGAACAGCATTTTTGGAATGAAACATCTTAGTAATGACACTCCGTGTTCCCGAAAAACTACAACTGTTCCGCAACAAGTAGCTCACCGCCCCATGATGCTTTGAGCGTCCATGGTGGCTGAAGCGCAGCGCCGCCAGCTTTCCCTCTAGGTAATAGTAAGAAACTCTATGTTTAGGGCTGCATTCTGCGCAGCAGTTAATCGTCCAGCTGAAAAGCTGGCATTTAGTGTTTCGATAGTCTTTTGATCATGTTTTGCTGCTGAAGTATGGGTAGGTTGGTTGTATTAAATATAACTGCAGTTCGAAGATGTAAAGGTCAGCTACACAAATAGAGGAGAAAGTTGTGCTAGTTAGTGCTACATGATAGCTTTAATAACTAGTCTGAAAACACACAAAGGTCAAGGAATAGGAGTTTTCACAAGATACACTCGTTCCTTGAAAAAAAAAAAAGAATTTTTTTTAGACAGTTCAAAGGAAGCAGTAGCAAAATACACGTCACTGGTGAGAACCACAGTCACGAAAGTAGGGGAGTTGAACACTGTGTTCTGTGTGCAGAAGTTGCAAGTGTGCTTTATGGTTTGATGGTGGCATTCTTTTCTCCTTTCTTTCAACATCTCTGTGGAACACATGCTTTTAATATTTTGTCAAGTCTCTGCTTAGTTCATTTATTGGCTGAGAGGGGCTCTGCTTGCTTAGTGCATTCACTTCCCACTCTGGAGTTTAATGTGTTTCTCTTCAGAAAGACACTGCATGCAGTATGTTTCACTCTGTGTTTGAATTCCCATACACACTGTTTAATATAGCATAGTGTGCTGAAAAATGTGGCAGCACATATGTGCTTTGTTAAAAAATTTGTTGTGGCTGTAGCGGAATGCATCGCTTTTTTTTGCCTTGGTTAGTTTGTGCTACAAAATAGTCATCTTTATAAACCCTAAGACTGAATCCTCCTGCCTGCTCAATTAGAGTAAAACCTTGTTGATACGATATTAAAAACATTACTTAAAAACCTATTATCCGGGAAAATGTATGATCCAAACAGTCTAAATTCGAAAAATGTAACAGTTGTTTAAGGTGCAAACACATTTATTGACAATGTCAGTTAGCATTTCTTGGCACAAGATCTAAACAGATCCTTTTCCAACGCTCGCAGAATTCAGTCTGCGTTTGCGCTGTCTTAAGCTCTGAAGGAAGTTCTTAATGCATCCAGTCCAGCGGTAGCACTGACGAAAGTAATCGAAATCTGTCATTTTTGGATGCTTTGCCTCCTTGCACCAAAGTATGCGGTGAAGTCACCATTGCGGCCGATTCTCGCAGTGTTTCTGTGTCAGCTGCGTTCTCCAGATCCGGCCCGCTGATATGTAAGCGCATCACTGTTATTCATAGACGCTTTGCCCCCTTGCCCTTATGCACCATGAAAAAACCGCAGCGTCTCTCTTCATGTCGCGTCCCTACAAAAACGGCTCTCTCAAATGCTGGTGTGCCTTTCTTTTGTTGCTGTTGGTGGTGGTGGTGCTTTGCCTCCATGCACTTGGCACAGCAGAGAAGCTGCTACGGTGGGTGACTGCCACTAACTTCCAGCTTATCACATCATGTGTCCTCAGGTTCGGCCCACTTGTATATTATTAACACTTGTGCTTGGTCAATAAACGTATTGTACGACCACATTTTGTTGAAATTTTAAACATAGTAGCCAAGAAACTGTTATCCAGGAATGTATTAAACCGGAGGAAATACTGTGTAACTCTATGGGACATTATAAATGTCTGCGATTTTGCATGCACAAACCAGGATATCGTATGAACCGGGAACATATCAACGAGGTTTTACTGTAGTTTCTGTGATCACCTCAGCGGACTTTTGTCAAAAGGCACCTTGCTTGCCTTGCAGAGCCCAGCAGAGCGAAGCGGCGTGGCTGAGCGCACCCTGTTCTCGCTGTCATTTCTCGATGCGGTGGAAATGGAAGAGGAAGGGGAGCAACGTGGCAGTTCTGGCCGCCGCTCAGTGGACAGTGCTCAGGAGGTTTTGCCTGATGACCTCTCGCTAGAGCTCTCCTCAGAATCTGGCCATGGAGGTAAGCCCTCTGTGCTGTTGGCACATCCCAACAGCACAGCCATTTTAAATTCCACTGCTATGTGTAAACCTAACTGCTGCACTCTATGCTAGCTAAACATGCTTGGCAGTCAAACAGGTCTTTGAGACACTTTGTTGTTTGCACATTGGCTATAACACTGTGTACTAGGCTTTGCAGCAACAGAACTTCCATAAGTGCTTGTGGGTTGCCGGTGTCCAGATTTCAAAGGTCCTGTAATTTTTGTCTCAAATGAGAGCGTAAGGTACAGTGTAAGTTCAGAACATCTCACTCAGTTACATACCGTATTTACCCAATTCCAACGCACACCTTTTTTCGGGGAAAATACGTCTCAAAATCGCATGCGCGTTGGATTCGAGTGCAAAACGAAAGCGGAGAAAGGAGAAAAACCCGGGCAGAAGCGTTGGTTCACGTCTCGGTGGCGGCAGAACAAAGAAAGAGCGTCTGCGTCCGACCGTGCGGTGGAATGCCCGTAACCAATGGAAGGGCTCCGATCGTACCACGTGATTTGAAGGGCCAGTCGCGACGCTCGACTCGGGCGGGAAACGATCTTTTTTTTTTCGTATTTTTATCAAGAATTCGCCGCTGCCAGAAGTGGCTTCTGGTAGAAGATGGGCAAGCCTACTTCCCCGCGAAAATTCAAGAGCGGGCGATGCCGTGGAGCAAAATGCCGCGTTCCCGAAATTCGGTCAAATTCGCACTTTCGCGAGCCACCGTGAGTGCTTTAATTGCATTTTTTACTGACTTCCCATTGATTATCGGCTTTGATTTTTTTTATACATAAAAGAAGAGGCTTGGGGAATACAAAACGCAAGAAAATACAAAATCGACTTTATCGAAAAAAATCGTTTTTTTTTTCACCCGCATCTCTCCTTAAAATATAGAAACGGTTGCAAATTATTTTCATTCGTGGAAGTCACATGCACGTTAGAAGCGGGGTTGTAGCTTTTTTTTTATTACCAATATCGGGCGCGCGTTGGAATCGGGGCTTGGATTTTTTTTTTTTTTTTTGTGCCATGAATTGGGGGCGCGTTGGAATTGGGTAAATACGGTATGTTTGCACTGTGGTTAAAGGGCTAACATACTGGACATTCGTTTGGAGTGAAACTGCACATTTTTTGACGTTCAGGCTGTTTAAGCGAATCCGAAGCGAATATTTGGAATAATTCTGGCAGACAAAGAAAAGGTGAACAGCACAGTAGGCAATTTCGGAATCACTGCTGCCACCGCTGCCATGTGGTGTGTTACGCTGCCAGCCACCTTCCAGTTGTCCATTCCTCCGCTTTTTGCCATGGCAGGTGGTGTTTCACTGTGCTACTGCGTAGCAACACGCCACCTGTCAGGTGCCTTGTTACGACGACATGTAATGCAAGAACAAGTGCCCAAGAGCTGTGCTCTAAAAGGAAAAGAACGCATTGAAGCTGACACATTGACTTGCTCCAAGAATGCGCGGTGGCTCAGCGGTTATGGTGCTCGGCTGCTGACCCAAAAGACGCGGGTTCGATCCCGGCCGCGGCGGCTAGAATTTCTTTGGAGGAGAAATTCTAGAGGCCCGTGTACTGTGCGATGTCAGTGCACGTTAAAGAACCCCAGGTGGTCGAAATTTCCGGAGCCCTCCACTACGGCGTCTCTCATAGCCTTAGTCGCTTTGGGACGTTAAACCCCATAAACCAAACCAAACCAAGAATGGCAATCTGTAATTGGGGAAGCTGATCTACATGCGGTGCCGATGTATCTGTGGGGCCTGTAACTACTGCTTTTAACTGCAATTGCGTCGCTGTGCAGCTGTTGCTTTTAAGTGGTGCTAGGCGTGCGCACTGTGTGACCATCGCAGAAAAAGGGACACCCATTTTCATGTGTCTTGTGCTAGCTCCCCTTCGTGTTCATGCCGTTGGATGTTTGTTTAGATAATTTTATGCGGTGAAGAGCAGCTGGGGCAGCTTCCGCAGAAGTCAAGGGAGCCGAGCGTTTTCCAATTAGAGATTTAGCATAGCACGATCCACTTCCACGGGAACCATTGCACTTGCGCAGATCGCCCTGAGAACCTCGCGAGGCACCGACCAGCTGTTTGCATGCCTGTCCCATCGAGACGAGTCAGAAAATAGTGCTATACTAAATGTCTCTGTTGACGCAAGCCGCTGTGCTGGTTACGGTGTGTGCGCACCGCAGGTAGGGTGGCCGCAGACACCTGGCAGCTGCAGGTCTGGGCGCCGCACTTCCGCCTGCTCACGTCTGTTGCCGCGAGCATGCGCACACCGGCTCCAGCATATGCGCAGGCACGCGGCGCAAAATCAAGTCTTTGGTTGCGCGCGCGCGCTGCGGTGTCATCCCAGAGGGGCTATGCATGACCGAAGTCACATGCAGAAAGTTTCAGAAACATTATTTGCTTAAGACGAGTACTTACAAATTCTGAATGCCAAACATTCGGATCGAATCGAATACCAAATACTTCACTCTTCAGTGGGACATTTGAAATTATAGAATATTCACATATTTTTTAATTTTTTTTTATTTGTGTCATACTGCAGCTCATGTTACAGATCCAAGCAGAACAAATACATATTAGGTATTACAGATACAAGGGCCAACTTTTTCACTAATATATACGGTGTGTCACACTGCACCTAATATCTGTTCCCTCAAACATGCACACAGATACAAAGGTGTTCACACAGTTGCCACAGCTTTTAGCACTGTATTTGATTGATGCCTTGGCATTGTAGCAAAGATTGGTTCTGCACTTTGGGTGCCTTATTAGATAAGGGGTGGGGTCCCATGAAGAACATAAAAATTGCCACATGAATTGTCTGAAAAAAAATGACTGTCCAATAACATTGATAAGCACATGATAGCAGGTTTCTCATGGGAAAGATAATTCGTCTAAAACAGTGTCAGGGAGGAAATGAAGCAAAAAACAGTTGAAGGTGAAGTCAGATGCACATGTTGGTGGAGCGATGTAAGGTGGGTAATCAAGGGAGCCATAACAAAACTTGTGAAACAACTATTTGCAGTGCCGTGACATTGGGAAAGGCTTATCAGACCGTATTTCCTGTCTTCTGTGAACGTTTCTATGCCAAAGTGTACAGTTATACATTGTACTAGTGGCAAGGAAGTCTTAGTGTAGTGAAAGAAAATTTGGGGAAAGCCTTCTTTACAAGCTTCAATTTATAACATGTTTTTTTAGGCTTGTTGGAGTGGTTTGATTAGTTTAGAATCACTAAATATAGTGCTCATTACTGCAGTATGGACTGCTTTAGAAGTAGAAGCAGCTTCAATAAAAACTCTGGCTTTGGGAACTGCCATTACTTACTAAACATAAGCTTAAACCATGTAAGGTCTGCTACTATTGCATCTGTGAATTCATTATTTATAGCTAGTTGTATGCCTGTAAAGAGTAAAAGGACAAAATAGCTATGGGAAACATTTTAAATTACGAACTTTCTCTCGTTGGCATCTTTTCTTGCGAATGTGGATGTGTTCTTATCAGACATTGCTTGGAGAAAGACTTAAGTAGTGTTTGACGCTTGTTTGCAATGGACTTCTTCACATACTTGATGCCTATCGCTGATGCAACTAATATTGCAATGCCATTCGGTGCATTCTTTGTAATTGTCAGCTACGATGGAGGAGCTTAGGTGTTGCACTAGGCAGCTCTGGCATTTTGCCTCAGTCTCGTTGGGTGCTGCAGGTTCTCACATGCAGGCATTTAATTTCAGCCAACCCAGTATGGATGCCTGATGAGTTGACTGCCAACTGCATGGACTGCAATGCCCATTTCACCCTGCTGCGCCGGAGGCATCACTGCCGCAGGTGTGGAAAGGTGAGAGCAATCTGCCGTGGTCTGCCTCTGCTGTGTGGAGTCATAATGGAGAGGAACTTTGTGTCTGTGCAGATCTTCTGCTCACGATGCAGCGCCCATTCAATCACACTGCCCCGGTATGGCCACTACAAGCCAGTGCGTGTCTGCAACTCGTGCTTCATCTGTCGCGTGACATCCGTGGTGGAAGAGCTGGTCCATGGCTGTTGACCTGATGCTGTCAGAGGACAGAAGGCAGTGGCAAAGCCTTCTTGAACTGGAGCAATCTGCCACAGCTTGCTGTGGTGTGAAACTACAGGGCCTGCAGCTGCCTGTGATGAGAACCTGCCAATTACTGCTATACATCTGCCATTAGCCGTGGTTGAGTTGGTGTGTCAAACATATGTTCATACTGCAGTCGTGGACGTTTTCTAGTCTTATATTAACTGTGTACTAACGCTAGTGCTGATACAATTGACACCCTGTGTAGCTGAAAGGCAGTGTGTGTTTATGTGTGTGATATGTTTGCCTTCCACCCACCCCCTCCATTTTTTTTTTTTCATTTGCCAAAAGAAGTGGACAACTTTTATTTTGTCAGTAAAATTTGTGCCAAAGCTTTACATTGCATTCCCCCTTTATAAAAATAAACATGAGTTTGGTGCTTGCTGTTGTAAAATATCAGACATAGGTTTATTTTTTACTTATAAAACAATAAAAAAAATTCCGGTCTGAATTGGGTGGGAATTTGAACCCGGTTGCTTTTGTAGACAAAATCTAGTTACATAAAATGTTATGCAATTTGTCGGCCCTTGCTTGCACTGTTGATGACTTGACATGCCATGTAATGAGTCGAAACATGCAGTCATACATCTGATGGCTCTCCAACCATGTGCCTGCAAAATGAAAGACCAAGTATGCATCTCTACCAACATACAAAGTTTCTAAGCTCACTGATTAGTTTATATTCTTAATTTCATTCTGTCACTGTATAAGGCCAAATTCCTAGTATTTCAGTAGCAACGTTAAAACTGTGCTCATAAACTCAATCACATGGAATTTTTTCCATAGGCCTTTATGCTGATTTTAAAAGGAAATAAAACTAATGCAAGTGCCACTACTGTGAGCCAGTTTCATACAACCGCACGAGAAGCTATTCATTTGTTAGATTTGATTCATACATAGTGTTCACCACTATTTGTTATGGAATTGCTGCATGTGAGGCAGATGCTTCAATACTAGGCAACTCATTGCTGATGAACATTTCATGCGGAATGAAATATTCAGCAGTAAATGTTTCTCCATGACCAAGAGTCCGTATGCAGCAGCAGCTGCTGTACTACACTGCAGATTAGTACCGCTGTTCTTGTGGAGCAGCGTTGCAAGCACATTTTCCTCATATTTACCACATTAATGATGCCTGGGCAGCCACCTGCCGCACTATGCGCTTGTGGTCAGCCAAGCACGGTGTCAGACCCTGGAGCACCTGTTGCTTGTAGAGCATGTTCTTCTCTTCGATGGTGGACAATCGAAGCAAGCACTGCAAAGCTGACCGACGAATTTCCTGCAGCCAATGTAGCATATAAAAGCTGTAGTCTACGAGTGCTGCATGGCACCATTCACAAGTCGCAAAAAGTGTGAAAATGCGGTAAAAAAAAAAAACCCTTCACCCACAGTGTTATCACTTATTCCACAACAGACACAGAAAGCAATAGCCAGCATGGCCATGCTGGACTCTGTCACCACTTCAGAATGCGTCTCTAGAAAACTAAATCGGCAACTGCTACCAGTTCTACTACAAAACTACCCTTTCTTAAATACTTCCACAAAACTTCTCTCGCAGATTTCAAAGCGCCAGATGTTTCTCGACATTCTCGTGCTAATTTGATAAGAGACCAGAACCTTTGGCTGCGTGCTATAATGCAAGCCAAACATGACCACATGCCATGCATTATGAACATGTTCTTACCATGGAAAAAGGCTGCTTTGCAAGCCGCAAGAGTTTGTCCAGGACAGAGTCAAGATGAGAAGCCATCAGACCTACATTCTCAGTGAGGCATGGCAGCACGCACTCTGCTATCACAGACTCCTCGGCGCTGCTCAATGCGGTCACCAAGATTGGTAAAATCTGCATGTATAAAGAGCAGTGGCATGCTTTATTTCAATCTGAACTGTGGCTTCTAAATAGCCAAATTAAGCACTTTTCAGGAAGTGTGCATTTAAATTACGCTAGTGGGCTTACTTTATGTGCTGCTATGTGAGACTACCATGTGCCAGACAATGCTGAAGCTTCCATCACTGTGCCCTTGTCTCTGCCTATTGCTAATAGGTACCTGCAGCAAAGTCATCCTGTGTTATGTCACACTGTTGAACTTTCATGTGGCACTGCACATGCCCCATGACAACTTGTATTTTATTTTGGCACCATTTTCACGAACCTCCTCCCCCTTACCTTGTCAATGTAGGTATTCACAACTGGCTTCGGAACATAGGCAAGTTGGCAGCAGAGGGCCATGAGAAAGTTGTCCTTCACGGCTGCCAACCATAACAAAAAATGAACACTTGTCAATGTTTAGCCATGTTGCTTGCCACAAAAGCAGTGAACTTATTTGTTTCTTACCTTCAGCCGTGACACTGTTAAAACCTTCAATGAGGAAATCAACAGTTTCCACAAAGAATCTCTGTGGATGCATAAGCTTCACTGTGCAGTGTCCTTCCATTGTCAAGACCTTCAAAGAAAGAAAAACTTATCATTGAAGTAACCAGAGTGTAACTCCAGCAGATATGTATTAAATTCAGCGTTGGTTTGAGCATATGTATTTTTGCTGCCAGTTTGGCCATATGTTGCTGGTTGGGCAGACCCTAAAGCATGAACAAGAAACTGCAGGACTGACTGATCTTCAGGAATGTTTCCAGTTTTTTTACTCTCAAAAAAGGCACCGCTGACAAAATCTCGGAGGATTTCCTCTCCCATTTTCAAGCTGTCCAATAGGTCACTTTTATAATGTACTGTGCAATGTCAGTGCACTTTATAAAACCTCAGCTGGTCGAAATTGTCTGGAGCACTCCACTATACGGCGTCCCTCATTGCCCGAGTCCCTTTGGGACGTAAACCCCCATAAATAATACTTAAAGTTTTATGATGTACGTGGGACCAGGAAATCAGTGAAAATGGCAAATAACTGTAAATCAGAGGAAAACAACGAATACAAGGATTTCATTACATTTATCAGCTGTATGCTCTCCATCTACAGCAGTTCCCACTGAAATAGAGCTGCACGCGAAAGCAAACAGCCAGTCTTGGACGGCTCGAGGGGTGTTACTGCATGTATTTATTATCTTTCTTGCAATTTGCTGGCTTGCCAAGCTCTGTTCTCGGCAAAAATTACATTTAGATTCGGAGTCTAATCCCTCAATCTGACTGAACTCTGTAATCTCCTATAGTGTCTTGTTAAGATACAGACACGCATTTAGGTTTTGTACAGCCACTGTGGGGGTGTGGGAAAGTTGCAAAGAAAAAGAATAGGATACTTTTGTATGCACAGTAACCTAAATGTAATGCCAGACCCTTTCACACGACTTCAAGAAAACTGGTTCAAGCCTGCTCAGTTGGGGCTCCATATGCACAAGGTACCTGCTTGATATGCTTAATTCAACACTTGGCTGCAGTTGGTAATATTCGCTGAACAGGTATTTATAGTGGGGACAATCTATGGATTGTAAAAAAAGATGTGTCCCAGTGGTCAAGACCATGCAATACGAGCAGCTTCATATGTCAGCAAAGTTGAATGCAGGCAATCGTACAAAAGAACAATGGCATTCAAGCACAAACTGAAATGAAAATTGCAGCGGTGTTCTCTTGATTTAGTGTTCCAAGTATCCATTTGTTACATTTTACCCTGTTTATAGTGTGCTGATGTAAATAAATTACCTTTGGTAAAAATGATAGCGTGAACTTGTTGTTTCCGAAGTTACTGCACCACTCCTGCACAAATTCACAATGGATATAGGGTATATGACCACACGGCGATTGCTGCCACTCACTGGTTTTGCAGTTACCTAAAATGTAGCTAATAAAATTTTGATATTGCACTCAAGATAATGAAACTAATCACTGTAGCCATTTCACCAAGACTTGCAATTCCATTTGGCTGCAGGTGTGTTGGGGAGAAATGTTTGGTTACAGATGGCACATTCATTTATCACTTACTGGCACTCCTGTGCCAAAGAGAGTTTAGATTCAAATGCAATGAAGCAAGATGGTGGCATATGGGGGTTAACATACCAAGGCGGCACGTGGGCTACGAGAGAGACCATACAGGAGGGCTCCAGAATAATTTTAACCACCACGGGTTCTTAGATGTGCACTGACGTCGCACTGCACGCAGGCATGTCTGCATCTCGCCTCCATCGAAATACAGCCACCACGGCCAGGATTCAATCCTGCGACCTTGTGCTCAGGAGCTGAATGCCACAGCCAGCAAGCCAGCACGAAAGGTGCAACGAAACAAAAATAAAATTACTTTGCCTTTGAACAAGTCATGAAAAATATGTTGAATAATTAGGCAGCAGTAGCCACTTCGTTGGCGAAAAGCCTGTGAGAGCTGGAGTACACTTCAGACTAGCGGAGCTAAGAACGTAATGTGGAACTATTGTACAGCACATTTACTGTAATTAAAAAAAGGCTCTCTGAAAATGTTAACAGCACTGAAAGTGCTAGCTTAATCAAATGTTCCCGTCTGAGTGTTTATGTGAACAAAGCAGTTGCCTAGCCTTATAGTGCTTTGCTAGGGCTGTGGAGGCACTCAATGGCTGGGAAGTCAGCCTAGGGGGCCCAACACATGACCTAGTCATGCTGTGCAAACATGCGCCTAAAAAATTCTGAACATATGGTGCACACGCATTTAGTTTTTTCTATCTGCCTGGAAGCAAACCCAGCCTTTTCGGAAAGCACATGCGATGAAGTTGAACCCCCACTGCAACAAAATGCCCGCCATTCTTAGTCGGGGCCCTATAGGCCTCCTGTACTGGAATACTGCTGAATGCACCATGGCTCTTTCAAATGGCATGCTGCAGAGGAACAGATCAAGGTTTTTGCACATGTCCTCATACAACTCTACCCTTGTGCACAGAAATATGCAAGGAGTTGCAAGCAGTCTGCCACTAATCGCACTGCAACAAATTCACTGCGTCAACCTAAAAGCGAACGACAGGACGACTGTTGTAGCAGCTGTCAGAGTCAACATGGACCAAAAGTGACCTGGCAGACACCTTGAGACAAGAGGACTGCTCACTCCTTGCCTTGCCCTTTCTCAATGGTGTACAGCAGTTGACCATGTCACTTCATTTGAAATGCGGTTGTTTGCCTGTGGTTTACATGAAACTTGAAACATGTGCGAGCAGAAGTAAGAGACATGAATGCTGACTACACTAGTGTTGTGTCAACCAGGCATGCTAGTGCAACAAAAAAAAAAAAGGCCGGTTCAGCTACAGCTTGACAGCAAGGAGCTATTGTAGGGATCTAAGCTAGGTATTTGCTCTGGCTGTACTTAGGTTTTTGTGTTAGACAACCTATGTGTCTAATGAAAGTAAATGCATGTGGCTTCCCGCCATCTCATGAAGCGACTATTAAACTGACAGTTACCCCAGATGTCTCTTAAACAGCTCCTCACCATAAAAAAATGGCTGGCGGTTTAGCATTGCTAAGCATGAAATATTGTGCGAAAGCATGGTCTTTTGCAGATGGACACCACTGCCATGTACCTCAAAGCGTGATCGAGGTGTCCATGACCCATGGAGCCAGTTATATGCTTTTCCTTTCCTCAAAATCAATGGAGTCTAAACCATTGGTTTTGAGACAAGGAAAGGCACATAACTGCCTCAATGGGTAGGTAAGTGCCACAGCCTACTCTCAGTGCAATTGAGGTGTCCACTGCTGGCGTTCTTCGTCGGTTTCTGCAGCGCATCTCACACGCTGCCGTTCTCTATTGTTGGTGGTGCTGGCGTTTTTCCTCAGTTTCACTCGACCAAGCTTCACACACACAGACAGCGCTGAAACCCGGGGAGTGCAGCTAGAACTGCTTTTGCACTAAAATATCCATTATGAGGTCTAACTGAAAGTAAATGCAAGTGGCTTCCTGCCTCCTCCTCACGAAGCGACATTACGCTGACAGTTATCCCAGATAACGTCCCTTAAACAGCTCCTCAATATAAAAAAGTCCATTATGGGGCCAAGCTGACAGAACAATGCTACTGACTCACTATTTTGAATGCAAGTGTAGATAACGCAAAAATGCTATCCACATCAAAAATATGCTGGCATTTACATTGCAGCACACTCCGCAATTGGTCGGCTCATTCTAGCTTCACACTTTAGTCAGTCAATGCTTGGATTTCGTATTCCCCAAAATTTGTAAACGGAGTAGAAGGCAATGCTGACAACGATCATTACACTGCCCTTGGAGCTGCACAGTTGATACTGTACGACAGTTCTTTCCACAACAAAACATTTTTCGTATGTTATCCCACTTTTATGAATTCTTTATGAAGCTAAATTGAATTTCGTCTTTTCATTAAGTATCAGAAAAAAAGAATTGTTAAAATTGTGTGTCTGCCAAGCAGGTATAATGAGTATGCTGCAATTTCACTTGTAACCTGAAATGACCACCGTGTCCACAGACGACTCGTGCAGGCACTAGTGCTAAAGAAAAACACCACTCATGATGATTGACGGTAAGTGTTACTTGTACGCTTATTACCAAATGGCGAAGTTGCAACACGAAGAAAAAGTGCTGCAAACTGTGCCAATATGAAGTGTTGCTGAGCATCTGACCAAAGGAACTTGTTTTGGGCTATAGTTAGGGGTGTGTGAATAGTACTTTTTCTAAACCAAATTGAACACGAATATTATAGCCTTGCTACTGAGTCGAATATGAATAGTTTAGCTAAAAACCAAATCAAATACGAGTAGAATATTTTTAAGAATGTTCACTACTTGTGGGAATATTCAATGAGCAAATCGTGCGCAACAGTGAAGCGCTGCTTTTGCAGTTATAGCTGTATCTATTGAAAGACGCAACTCTGATCTCCATTAGGGGGTTGCAACATGAAGTCAGAGTATTAACTTTATCGTTATGCGCATAGTTATGCACATAGAAGAAGTACCTTTTGCTGGATAACGGAAGAGAATAAACTAGTGTCACACCTCAGAACATGAGACGGGCGAGAGCTACGTACGAGGCATGGCCTCAGAGGTCGGGCATAAAGGCCAAGTTTGCTGAACCTGCCTGGACCCTGCCATGTCGTCCAATCTCCAAGGCCATGTATGCAGATAATTAACACCGCCTCACGAATGAACCGCACCGCGAAACAGAACCCTCCATCCCGTGCATACCGATCACGGCAGCATGATACACAGCACGTATGGCCCTGTTTTTGGAATAGTCGAGGAAGAAAAATATGGCAGGTCTTATTAGAACTTCACACCATTTACTCAAAAGGTATTTGAAAACTTCATGACATATTCAAATTGTTTCGAATAATTTTGAACATACACTAACTGATTCATTCGAATAATCAAATAAGAGGATATTTGATTCGGTACTCAAGATTTCGGAATATTCGCACAACCTTAGTTATAGTTGGTTATCTTGAAAGGAGGCTAGCACAAACAGATGAACTTATCCTATTGGTTCTTTCCGTGAACGTTCTAGTTATACAAGCCATTTCTTCAGTAATGACACCATGAAAGTGCATGTAACGAAGGCCTGCAGCACTTCATGTACGCTGCTGACCATACTGTAAATTGGGACATTCAGTTGATAAACTTTATTGGCAGACATGAGCCTCCTTGGAATGGACACTTTCCAGAATACTTACAGTTAGGTTCTTTGGCTGTGTGGAAAGTCCTTATGGAGAAATACTAGACAGCAGTGCTGGTAAGTTTCCTAGCTGCAGGCATGTGTGAAGGAGGTGTATATATGCAAGCTAGCAGGAGGTCTCAGTGCTGCACTGCCTTGATAAAGGACTCACCATTGTGCAGAAAGTTAGGCTGCCTGCAAGGTTTTGCAAACACGCAGCAGTTGCTACAAGCTCACTGTTCGCAGAGCCCAGTCATCCATTCGCATCACGATGCGAATGTTGTTTCTAACAACAGGGAATGGGTAAAAAACTGAAGGATTTTTTTGTGCAACCAGGCTTGAAATTTTGATGTGTAGTATTAAACTGCACAAGCAGAACAAGCATGACATTGCTAAATAGTAAATGAAGAATGCCCTTACCAGTTAGCATTAGAGTTGGGTCACTTACTTCTAGCATGTAACTTTCTTAAAACTCTTTCCTTAAAGGGCCTGTGAAACACTGATTGACTGAAAGGATGCCGGCTATACTTGAGGTGTATTTTTTAATAATACAAAAAAAAATTACAAGAACTGGCATGTAGGAACGGGAGTTATTCAATGAACAAATTTCAAAATACAAGCAAACAAACTCTATTTTCGCGGTGCTTCCCATTCGCATTTCACTTTCCTGATGACGCCATTGGGTGGGTCCAATCAAAACAGCCTATCTGAGCACGTCACGGAAGTTTGCCCACCATTGTTGCCTGTTCGCTTGACTCATTCCTGGCAAGGTTGGCAGCGTCGTTTCCATGGTTACAGTTAACAACCAAGTGGACACCCAACTGGTCCACCGACGCTACCTTGAGGGCTCCTCAACAGCCAGTTTGCTTGTAAGTATGGCAGACATCGCGTCATTCGCTCGCTATGTGGACTTCATTCTAACAGTAGATCAAGCTCGTCATGAAAGTGGATACAATGTGGATGCGGAGAACCAACCGTGCACCAAAGTGTTGGCTGAGTGATGGCTTCAATCCGTTCGACCCGGAATTTCTGTCATCTTAACATGTTACGAGTACAACCATGGGTAGCCTACTGACGTCCCTGCCGCTGATGCCAAGCACGCACAATTGTGGTCAGTAGCTAACTCTAGTGCTGTACCTAATCATCGCACTGCGGGCACATTTCAAGCTGTTGGAAACATCAGCAGTGTTTCTCATCCTACCATGTGCCAAGTTGCAGAGTGCATCTGAATTATTACTAAATCTATGATTATGAAGGAAGCCAACAGCCACCGAAACCAAGGTGCATAAGGGAATGTTTCCATTTTTTTTTAAGCGAAAAGCTTCACTAGGCTCGTCAACACCGGGTGTGGCGTGCGCCGTGACCAATTTTAGCCACACTGCGCATGCGCGAAACTGAGCGACGTCACACGGAGCGCAGGTGGCCGCTGCTGCCGCAGCCGTCGTCGCCGCCTCGCGCCGACTCCATCGTCTGAGCATCACCGCTTCTCCTCCTCGCCACCGTTTTACCCTTCGCCGCTGCCGTCCCAAGAGGAGAAAGCTCTTTCGCAAGGCGTTGCGAGAACGCGCGAGCGGTGGCGGCGGCCATAGAAGAGGCGGGCATCCTCGCCATCATTTCACCTTTCGCCGCAGCCATGCACAGTGCACATTTCAAAGGAGGGGTATATAAGGCGCGCTTGCCCGTAGAACAGGCACAGACACTCGCCATGGAAGGAGAAGAAGAAGCAACAGTCAGACTGCGCAGAAACACCGATCCAGCAGTGGTAGCTTGGGAGTTGGCTGAAAAGCAGCGAGAGCTTTTCGCTTATCCAGGCGTAACCTTAGATAAGCCACAGCCGTTTTTTTTTTGTGTGGGGCTGATCAGATTAATAGTGTAACTATTTTATCGCTTAAAGATAATAGATTAGAAAGCAGAAGAAAAAAACCACATGCCGCCAGTGGGATCCGAACCCACCACCTCCTAATTTCGCATCCAGTGCTCTACCAACTGAGCTACATTGACGGCTGTCCAATCTTCTGCTTTTGGGGCACTTATGAAGCGTGTAACCTAACCTTGAGGGTGTTCACCAGTGCCACCCTTGTCCATAGCAGTGGACGTAGTACATCGTGTATTATTGCGAGTGTGACGTGGAACGTCAGCGAACGGTGAGGGCAGAAGCTGTGAGAGAACCCTCTTCATGCGCCCATTTTTCTCTCTTGCATTCACGGTTGTAAATATTGCCAAAATAGGAAGGTCTTCAGCAGATCAAAAAAGTCAGTGCATATTTATGCTTTGCCTTCTAGCCTTTTCATTGAAGTGAGTACATACTGTATGAGTGGCAGAGTGTGGAATGGGATGTAACTGCAGTATCTTGTATTATCATTTCCACAAGAGAATACAAATGACTCACCAATGGCTGCAAAATCTGCTGAAAGCCTTTGGCAGCATGCCTCCCCAGTTTTTCATCCTTCAGTAGTTCCTTAAGCTAAATGACAAAGGAAAGCATTGCATCACAGCACTATACACAATGTCCTGAGCACATGTGCAGAATCTCCATTTCAATAGATTTCAAAAATATCTCAAAGACATGACATGGCCAAGTACACACATTGAGTCAGCTATTACTAGAAGATCAACCTGGCTTTCTACATGTTACATTCTGATAACACAGATGAACCTCGTTATAGTAATGAAGTTGAAGAGGCTCTGCGACTTGTTTCTTATAGCTGTTGCTTCGTTAGTGGCATGCGACTTTGGGAGCAACTGCCACATGCCAACAGGCTTACTTGCCACTATGTATACCAAGAAAAAAATTGGCAGTGTTTAGTGAGCTGCTGATGAACATTGCAAGACCCTAACCATAACAAGGTTAGACTATACACAGTGAAAACACTTTACTGTAATGACATAAAAATATAGTGGCTTTCTTTGCCCAACCTTCAAGGGATGTGCACAGCTAAGCTTGAGAAACAGTGGAGTAAGACAAGCACATCTTTGAAGCAAGCCAAACTTACCAATTTAGTATACGGAGCCAAATTAGGGTAGCCTCTAAGCAGAAGTGCTTTGGTCACCCATAGAAGCAGCTCAGTCTTGGGCAGTGTCCAGTCAGGCTCAAGGCTTGGCTGTATGCAGCCCAAGATCTTCTCTAGGTCAGCGTCTGACAGCTTGTTCACATAGCCAGCCAAGCACTGGGCCACAAGCTGTGTGGGGCACCGGCAGTGGGCACCAGTCAGCAGCTCCGCAAGACGCTGGTTGGCAGTCAGCAGTTCCGGCCGCACATGGCACACAATGCTCTTGAGCAAAAGGAGAGAGCTGGTGGCCTGCAGTTAATAAGTGGCCGGTGCATGAACAAGAGGGGCTGTAGATGGAAGGCACCGAGTCACACTATTTTCACACTGGAATCTCAAGGACACAAAGTTTAACACCTAAACACAGTGAAATGCTGATAAAGCACATGAAATTACAAAATGAACATGAATTCACAGGTAAATTATGTCTACATGTTAACTAGAGCGGCACCTCCAGGATGCAAAATCTGAATACCACAAAGGTGTTAATTTCTAAAACAGAAAAAAAAAAAACTAGCCTCAGCAAGCAGGCTGGAACTGAAAGGCATTTACATGCGTGAGGCAACTAAAACACTCTACCTCTGAATTCTATCCTGTGCACCTCCGCCTGGAGGAAATTTCACTTTTTCACAGCTCATGTGCTCTCCAGACATTTGCTCCTGAGTGTACACCAGACACAATATGCACTATCCACGATGTATTATAATTGTCAGTAACTTGCTCCTTTGTAATAAAAAAAATTAGGGGGACACTTATCTGCCTTAAGGATATGGCGTGATAGCGTTGATGGGTCCCTTCAGCGGACTCTCCACACACAGACATGGACACTGAACGAAGATGACACACACTTTATACTGCTAGCGTGCCATCTTTTGGGCCAGCGGCATAATCAGATCGCAGGGTTTTCCACTGGCCATCACATGCCGGCAACACTATGCCACGTACCAACATGCACTTTGCTACTTGCTTAATTACTACTTTGGTAATTAGGACCTCTCTAGTCATACACATACTCATTATTAAGATACCATTTTACATGAAAGACCACACGGCATACATGCAAACCCCCGCCGGTACCCGAGCCGTTCAAGTATGCCTTGCATGGCCTAGGGATAGTGTGTCCGACTCGCAACTCAAGGGATCCAAGGCTCAAATCTTGAATAAAATTCTTGAAATTTTTCTTTAAGTGGCAGTCATTTACTTTATAAAGTTGCATCATTTGAGTACGCTAGCAGACAGCACGCTGTTGCCGTTAGCATGGGTGCACCACAGTCATAATTGTGGGTTATTGATAAGCTGATCTGTTGCCATGTTTTATACATGAAATTATCGATACATCGAACAATTTCGCGATCCCCTTCAAGTTCAATATATCCAGGAACGATGGTTCGGTTTATGGGATTTAACAACCCAAAGTGACTCAGGCTATGAAAGACGCCATAGTGGAGGGCTGCGGTTCATTTCGAGCACCATAACCACTGAACCACCGCAGTGGCTATATCCGGG
This sequence comes from Amblyomma mixtum, assembly GCF_055824585.1. Taxonomy (NCBI): domain Eukaryota; kingdom Metazoa; phylum Arthropoda; class Arachnida; order Ixodida; family Ixodidae; genus Amblyomma; species Amblyomma mixtum. The sequence goes on from NC_143014.1 coordinate 38,015,030, forward strand.
ATCGATTGCACAGATTTGTCCACTTAAAAACAGATTCCTTGACTCATTTCACACGCCTTTCTCGATGCTATCTTTATATACAAGATTTTTCAGACTTTAGTGCGTAATTTTGCGTCCAGATTTGTGCAAATTGCACCTTGCAAACATGAGATATGATAGTGCTCAGGCCACATCCACACACTACATGGACACAGTGCCTGAAGGGGATAATGGCAAAAGGTGCTGCCACCGTCATCCACAAAGCACTCAACTCTGCAGTGCAACAGTCTTAGATCACACCGATTTTTTTTTTAGATCAAAATATTGTTTCCCATATAAAGTACTGCTTCCTTTAACCTTTGAACAATTGGTATCTTGAACTTGGAGCAAATTATTGGTGGCAAGTTATAATTAAAGGCAAAATGTTACTTACAAAAGATGTGTCCATGCATAATTCTTCAACATGGGAAATAATGTCTCTCATATCTCTGTAGCAAGAAAGAAAACTGTTTCAGAACCCATTCTGCAAACTTAGGAAGAAATTCAAACTCACCTGCCGCTGGAAATTTCAGAGAGCTTCTGCACTAGAACTGATACTTCATGAAAGGTTTCGAAGCTTTCATTTCCATGCCCACATTTCATGGCATCCGTCCAAGCAAACACAACCTTTCTGAGCAGTGACACATGGCAAAGGTTCACTCCATACTTTTCTGCTTGGCAAGTAATTCCTACAAGGCATTTGGCCAGTAGGTTCCGGTAGACTCTTTGGTTATCTAGCAGATGAAAAGCATAAAAATTCATGAATAAAACACCGAGATCTAGAGACCTGTGCATAACTGTCTGCTTGTGACAGGAGCAATTTAGGCACAATAATTTCACTGCATTAATGAAGTGCTGCAAGCACACTATTAAAGGGACTCTGAAACACCCTACGAGGAGAACACATCCAACTTGCTCAACCACTGCACTGTGATGTCATGAATACCTGAGCTAAATAATACACTTCTACACACAGCAGAGAACCAACAATCACGCACGAACGTTGGCGAGCCCTTCCCAGGGACTTTTTCATGCTCGCACCCTCCTCCGTCGCAGTGCTCTTGCGTATACCACTTGAGAGATCGCTATTGGTTAGATTATTTCAGACGTCGGGCAGCTACCATGGCCACGGCCAGTAAGCCGCATAGCTCCGGCAGGTAAGGAAGCTCTGCCCCCGGCGGTAGGGCTGGCAGAGGAGCACTGACCTTCCAGTGTGCAAAAAGTGACAAGAGGAGAGGGAAAGACAAGACGCTGAAATTCAAATTTTGACTACAGATAACTCAGCTTCTACAAAGCACATCAAAAAAATTATAGCTGGAGGATATTCGTAAAGCAGCGTCCTTTAACATCCCCGGCATACCGCAACTTTATTAGAACCCTTTTAGAGCCCCTTTAAGCAGCACCTGTGATGGCACACTGTTTCACTTCGTTAAATGACCTTAAAAAAAGTGAGCAAACATTGATACAACACTGCATCGCATTTAGGTACTGCCGCACGTCACAGTTAGGTTGCATCACCATGACAACAGTGGTATATAGTGTTACTTGCTCAAAAACAGATATTTCATGCTCACTGCTTGAAAAAAAAAAAGAAAGCAAAATAAAGTACCAGATGAACATTCATTTCCTCCTATAAAAAATTAAGAATAATTAAAGGTCGGTGATTTCGTGTGTTCAAAGCAATAAAGTTTAAATTTGAGCAAAATGCATGTCAAAGACCAGGTTGACCACTTTTTCAGTTGTGAATGCTTAGGTGTCAGATGCTATATCAATACTACCACTGAATATTACAGAGAACTTCGCCAATGATGCTGTTTTTTTTTTTTTAGGAGAAACTTCAATGCATTAAAGGTGCAGTGAAGAGGAATCTTAATTCGTCTTTTTGCCGTGGGAACTCGATCTACACGTTCCGAGCATTCTTAGAAACTCCCGACTTATTGCCCTGTGTGGCCGATTTCCCTAATTAAATCGGATTAACGTCCGGCTCCCGCCTTTATTTTTTTTAATTCTCCCCATACGGTGGGCGGAGTCGACCAACGCGTGGAGTGCCTTTCAGCCAGCTCCATGGAGGCTTTGCTTTCACTTTATTTTGTTTTTTAGGTTTCCGTGAATAAATAGTTTCATTCGCAGATAATATAGCCGCAAAATAAGCCCACAGAAATAAAAATACGCGCGGACTATTTGCTACTACGGATTACTACGCATTACTCCGCCGATGGCGGAGCGGCAAGCCTCCACGGAGCTGGCTGAAAGGCACTCCACGCGTTGGTCGACTCCGCCCACCATACGGAAAGAATTTAAAAAAAAAAGGCGGGAGCCGGACGTTAATCTGATTTAATTAAGGAAACCGGCCACACAGGGCAATAAATCGAAATTTCTAAGAATGCTCGGAACGTGTAGATTGAGTTCCCATGGTAAAAAGACGAGTTCAGATTCCTCATGACTGCACCTTTAAAACAAGAAAAATGTACAATACTGTTTGGACCGATAGCCTCAAATGCTAGTGGCTGGTCCAATGCAAAAATTACTAACAGGTTCAGCTGCAGAGGGTGGAGGGCTGAAGAAATAAATGATAATGTACACGCAACAGTACTACGTTAATAGTACACTGTTACAAAATACACAACAAAAATTAAAAAATACAGGAGGCTCCAAAATAAAAAAAATGATGTAAGCTCACAGAATAACACTGTCACAAAAATTACACAACACAAATAAAAAACTTGGTATCAAAGCAGAATTCACAAAGCAAGAGCTTCAGGCAAAACTTGATTTGACTTGTAATACAAATTTCAGGTCATTTTGAAGTTCCTGGCTACTTTCACCTCGATCGGCAATACATTCCATATTTTGGCTCCATTGAACTCCGTCAGGCATTCACCATATGCACTGCTACATTTGTGAAGGTCAAAATTACAGTTAAATGCTTGCCTTGTACCACAAGAAAATAGAACAAAGATGCTTACTGGAAGGGGAGAATTAGTGCTTATTATTATCATCAAAAATATAGCTCCTAAGATCATGCTGAAGCCCTTTAACAGCTTTGTAGTTTACAAGTTCCACACGATCATCTAGTTCTCTGCCAACAAAGCTCTCCAGAGCAGCAGGAAGCCAATATAACTTAAAATACTGCACAGCACTGGCAAATGGGGCCTCATGCCTGCTTCAAGGGAATATGCATGCTGTGCTGGCTAGCCCAGCCCATACCTACAGCACACTATTTGTTTTATTTTTATTTTATTTTACTTACATATGCTGCTGTCTCCCATAACAAGACATAACAGGAATGCGTACATATAGAAACAATCAGGTTAGAGCAATAAATGTGCATATAAGAAAAAAAAAAGCGCAGAAATGAAATCAACACACATGGTTATAAGCGTACTTAAATGATTCTTTTTTGTTCACAAACATCATGATAACTGCATTCTTGAAATTAACGGGCATCTGCTATTTCTTGCTCAAGTCACAGAGTATTTAAAATGATTTGTTTAGCTTCTTTTGATCAAGAGTTGAAGAGATATCAGAATAAAGGATGCAGTCATTGCATTTAATTGAATTTTAACCGGAAAGTCATCAATTGTTGTAATAACATCGCTGATATAGATAACAAATAAAAGTGGCCATAAACCAAACCCTTGCAGCATTATTATTGTTGTCTTTATTTGCATGTGCACCCTGGGTCATGGCTGCTTTTTGCCGCATTGTTGATGTAGCACAGTGTTTTTGTGATATCGAGCCAGCTGCTATTTATAGCATTCCCCTAGCGAATTAGACTGCTCTGCTCAGTTCCAGTAAATGCGCAAAGGTTCGCTTTTCAGATGTATGACAAGGTGCATGAGTGCGCTTATGTTGATCTTTTTCACGAATACCTCAAAACTTCAAATGAATGCTAGGTACCACCAGATGATCTATGTGCCTTCTTGATCTACACTAAGCTAATACACCACAGCAGCAGGTGAGGTTGTCCCCACAGCAGTGCATTGCATTTTTTTTTATCTTCTTTGAACTACTTCCTACTAGTACAGTCATAACACTATTATTCCTTTGTGACAGCCTTGCTAGTGGTCTGACACAACAGTGCCAGTGCAAAATATGCGAGTTTTTTTTTTCAAAAGGTAAAAAGTTGGGGGTACACAAATTACGCGCAGGTGCAAATTACATGAGTAAATACGGCATACACTTTATATACGCATCAACAAATGACGCCAAATGCTTAGCTTCTAGTTTTTAGATAGTAGTTTTTACGCCAGCTGACACTAATTGCTCACTAGTTTTTGAAAAAGTATTGCAGGAAAAGAATTCTTTCCTTGCCGCTTTTTTTGAACATGACCACGGCGTCATGAGAAGACATAAGTTTCAGGGGCACTGAAATCCATGTGCTGCTTTTTGGCAGTGAGGGGAATACAGACTTGCAAAGAACTCAAAACTTTTAGATGATAGTGAAAGCAGTGAGTGTGACCTGATCCGCAAGATGAGTACTATTATTACTCGGGCTATTAGACTGGTACCTCAGATGTGGCTTGAGACCTGACTTGGAAATCCGAAAGTGTGTGAAGAAATACTCATCAATGTGATGTATTTGGCTGTTTCTATGAACTATATATTCTACCAAAAGCGACCGAAAAAGAATGTGCAATGTCAAGAGAAAATTTTGTCTCGTCAAAAAGAGCGTTCCCTGTGGCTGTGTTAGCCCCAATACACAAGAGCACAGGAAACCAGCTGTAGCTCCTTCCAAAATGAGTCTAAAGGCTTGTCAATGGCACCATAATGATCACCAAATACCTCCGAATGACGGCATAGCTGAAAACATCAAACAAATGTTTAGTGTACAAAGTCCAGAAAAAAACATCAAAAGCTGTCGGTAGTGCGACGAGTGCCACACCGCAGTTCACACACCTGATTGCTTTAAGATTTTTTACAAACAAAAAAAATTTTACTTTAGATTTATGACTGTCTTGAGAGCCGAATAAAATAAAAATTTCTCATATGTGACTTTTCCAGCACGAGCTATTGCTAATTCTTTCCAGCAACTTGGGGCATGCCATGTCGTCATGGACGGCCCAAGGAAGCGAATCGGTTAAAGTGAGCTCTGCCCCTAATTATCATGTAAAATAAAAAAGAAATAAAACAATACAGTGCGCAAGGACCTAGAATGCAGTCACGACTTTTTTTTTTACTGTCAAGCACACAATGAAAGAAGGGTCATGTCAAAAAGAATCCAGAAAAAAGTCTATGGAACAGTGGAGTGTAAGCTCATATGGTCACATGGTCACTTGCTGAAGACAGCTCACCAGATCACAGGCCATGTGGTAGTTCTAACTTCACATGATTACAGCTAAACTGAAAACCACATGACCACATAAGCACTAACTGTGAGGCAGTGTGGAGCAGGACCAATTGAAACAATACAGAAAGCAATAACTTCCACTCACTAGTGCTTATCTTACACGTTCCTTCTCTTCTTTATATTACTGCACTACACTGTAGCACAACAACCCATATATGCCGAAACTTTAGACATCTGAAGAAATTTAATTATTTTTCGATATAAAATGCCTACTTCACTTCACAATTCAGAAATACTTTTCTCAACACCAACTTTTGAGCCATCCTATTATGTAGGATACTAGGCAAATTTGCAACCTGTTAGGTGCGATAGAGCTTCAAATATTTAGCATTGTTCAACATTGACTTTAAAATCACATTTCTCATCACGTACGGTGGTTTCCTGATGACAATGCACAAAAATTATTTGTTTTTCTAGCAAAATTACGACGTAGTCGATGGGAGTGAATTTCAAAAATTCTGTCCAGAGAAGACTAGCAGATCTTTCTGAATGCACACAACACAATCCTTGCACAGGAAAAGTTTAGACCCCCTTGAACCTATGCTAGTGGGCGCAAGCTTTTACATAATAAATTTTTAGAGTTACTGCGCAAAAAAATGGTGTCCTATAGGCAGGACGCTGGGTATGTATTTTTTAATTACCATGCCTACGACAAATGACCCCACACTTTCTGTGATAAACACTCACCTTTAGTTGCGCACACAAAGCTATCCACAACACATGGCAGCACAATGGCCATAGATATTGCACTGCCAGAACAGGCAGTCGCCATACTCAAGATCCTTTCAGATTTTCCAGGGCTGTAACCTAGGTCATGAAAAAGTAGCATAAAAAAACCTGTACGCTAAAGAAATGTGAATATCAATAGACATGAAAGTCTTCCTTTGTACCTTTTGCAATTTCTTGTTTCAGTATGTGCCACAGGTCATATCCTAAGCAATTTGTTCTTGCAACTTGGGCCAGCAACAAAATATGTTCATCCCTGAAAGGGTGCTGTTTCAGTTGAAAGCCTCACAAAGCATAAAAAGAAAGCAAGATTAGAGCTTAATTTCTTTAGAATGCTTCAAGAACACCTACACATTTAATTATAGCATCTTGCAGATGCCACTTTTCTGCTTAGGATTTTCACATTTTAGAGGCACTCGATTATTACAGACACCAAAAACAGCACTGATACACACACACAAAAAAAAGATAACAAGAAACACTTAGTTGTGCAAAGCATAATTACTCACATTAAATAATGAGAATCTCATTATGAGAATAATGAGAATCGTGTAAAGAACCTATGTTTAAGATTGGAGCTTTGCAATTAGCCACAAAAAACTGAATGTGCCATGGAAAGAAAATCCCACTGTGTTTTGCAAAGTCATATGCCAGACTCAAGAGCTGATTGTAGAGGCATTGTATTGCCTCTCATTTTTACCATATCATAATAATGAAAGTAAGTAGTCATTTAAATGGATTATTTCTGTGAAGTTTAATAACTTCACAAAAATGACAAATAATAAAAACACAGCAATCTGAGATGTTTCTATCATACACAATGCAATGAAATTTCATGGTTATATATTCGAAATAATGAAGCAAGCACACTGAATTTGTATGCTATATTTATTAGAATCTAAGTCACAGCCAGTTTTTTGCGCACTGAAGTCCTACAAAGCAATAGGGGTTATGCTATCACAAAGTATTTTCATTTTAATTCATGTCTAATTATACCTACTTAGTCTACTCACTTCATACTTGTATGGGATATAGATTCAAAGTCCAGAACTCATACTGCACCACTTGTTTCCTGATGCAGGCAGAGGTATGGCTCACTGTCAGATGTGGGCAGCTACATTACATTACACAAGGAAAAAACAACCTGAAGTAGGTGTTTGCCCACATACTCTAAATAAATGTAACTGCATGATGGCTGAAGAGACTAACGGTTAATAGATTTTTACATGCCAAAGAAGCACTGCAGGCTATGAAGCATACCACCGTGGAGAACTAGAGATAAATTTCAGCGCCTTGGGCTTCTTCAGCATACACTAAAAATCTCAGTGGTACATGGGCACTTGTACATTCTGCCTCGATCAGTATGCAGCCCCTGCAACTAGGGATGAGCCCATGAACTTGTGTTCAGCAGCAGAACACACCCAGCTACAACATCTACAAAGATACTAAGATAAGTTTACCACACGGCCTTTTTTGTACTCAGCACTCAGCAGTACTGTGCGACATCCGAACGTATACATGGTATGACACTCTTAATGCAGCAATAACAGATACGCAATGACCCTTCTTTTGCTTCATCACATGAATGATCTCTGTAGCATTATCCTCCAATAAGTGCACTACTAAGAACAAAAGCAAGTCATCCCTAGCTGGGAGCTTCAGTGATGGCTCACAAAGACAAACTCTACCGACTGCAGTTGCTCAGTGCCTATGGTGTGCTGCTTTTAAAGGGATAGTGAACAAAAAGTCTGCCGTGGAGACTTCTGGTCCAAATAATAGCTGTGGCACTGAGAGTGACCAAAACAACACTTTTTGAAACAGAAATGAGCAGAAAGTAGTTATCAAAATGAATATCTTTCAAACCACCCCACCTAGCGGCCACCTGTGAATGCTCCCACAATATGGGATGTGACGTCAGCCTTATCTGTCGCAGGCTATCGCCAGCACAATCCACATGAAAGTGAACGCATTTGGCGTGCTTTTGCTGAATTGTACAGTTCATTTTGTTCAGCTTCCTCGTGTCCACGCTTCAAGGTTCTCTGCCTGAATCTCGTGGTCATATACTTTATGTGACTACTTGCCTGATTCAGCCAGAATTAATCGGAAATCCCCATCGTCTGCAGTGATGGCGAACCAAAAAAGCAACATTTTGCAGAGATGGTACCGATAGCGCCATCTCGCGCCCGCCAGAGGAACGAGCGGGCAGGGATTCCTGAACTGTGCACTGCCAAAACTAGAATATACTATACCTACGGCACTGCTGAGGGTAGGCGTGACGTCATGCCCACCAGCTCATAGGCAGGTGTTCACTGAGTGCGGTCCAGTGGCCGCTCACAAAATTCCCAACATACAGCCACCCACACAAAAATAACCAGAATGATGACTGTACACTTGGGTAATCGCATCTTATGAATAAAAATCTAGCACTTTCCCAGTATTTCCAGATTTTCATTCAGTATCCCTTTATGCACTAGCACACAGGCCCAGCCTTGGCGGTCGCAACCACACTATGATGAAAGCTTGCATATAAAAAATTTAGTTTGTATTAAAAAAGAAAGCACCCCACCTTGCACAGGTGACAGGTGCAGCTTTGAAGCATAAAAATGAATTAATTTTACGAAGATAAAATGATGGCCTAGTGTACACAAAGTAGTGAAGAGCAAAATATACACGACTGGTAGATCTTGCCATAAAAGTTTTGACCTTTATGGCTGTCATAGGAGTAAAAAGTGCCTACTGCTCCTTACCCTACTGGAGGGGCATCCACACTTGTTGCCACTTGAAGCAGCACCCCCTTTATGATCTGCAGCTGTGAACCTGTTAAGAAGCCCTTAACTGGAAGGGCAGTGATAACTGCTGCCAGTGCTCGCAGAGCTAGCTCACGGTCATTGCCAGTCACCAAAGTGCACAAGAGGTCAGCCAGCTGTCCAAGAAGTCGATTCAATTCCTGAGTGGCTGCAGAGTTGAAAAGGTGCAATATGTTTGGCTTGCAAACTAGTTTATTGCATGGTGAAAAGACATGCCATTGATGCCAAATGAAACATCCAAATTTGTAATATAAACCACATTCTAACAAGAGCAAGCCTATGCAGCAACCACTCCTCATTACACAAGGCATGAGAATGGTGGCTTAAAATTGTCAGCTCTGTCGTAACCACACAAATGGGAAATTTTTTTTAACCCTTTGACATGCTATATGTACAGAACTCTGTACAAGGCAAACTCGCAGCTTTTTTTGAGAGTGAGTAGCACCTAGCAGTGATCTCTTTGTTTCAGGTGAATTTTGCATCCTTCATGTCATAAATAAGACGTCTTTTCATGCCATGTAAAGAATGCAATCCGCCATTTTTGTGCAAACTTATTCTGCCACCAGCAATAAGATCACATTCATTTCACAATTTCAAGCGCAATGCGCACCTTCGAAATACAAATTATTCCCACAACCCTTCGGGTGTATACTTCATAAGTCGCGACATTTCGATGTTGCTATTTTCACCAATTATGACACTTCGCACTCAATTTTGCAAATCCCTGCAAAAAAAACACCAGTATTTTGCACTGGAAAACTAATGAATTGTCTTTAATATACTATTTAGGTGAGAAATATTTCTTTTTGATGGAAACAAAGAATGGCATGTGAAAGGGTTAATATTGTTTACATCTGCCTGGATACTTTGGGCATGCTACCCCATTCAGCACCAGCTGCCAAATATATAACAGGCATTTCATAAGTGCTGCCACCACAAACAAAGCAGACCTATAGAAAATATTGCAGACAGATGGACAGTATTACTCTTAAAGTACATTCTTCTCAGTTACACTGAAACTGTGCTGCGTTTAGACATATCTGCACATCAACACTGTGTAATACAAACTCATTAAAAGCAAAATCAGCAATGTACCAAGCCGTCCCAAGTGGTGTTTTACAACACTAGCCTTCCTAAAGAGATGGTTCAAATCCCACTGCAACCGTGAACATCTTTTGCCTTTACAGTATGATGCCTCAAGCAAAATGCTGGCTTTGGTGCACAATGTGAGCAATACGAGCCAGTGGCCAGATGTGGCATCAGCATTACACAAGCACTTGTTACTGTCACCTCTAGTCACATATTTATTAGCCCTAACCCAACACAGATGGGCAAGAGTAGACAAATGCGAATACTGCCAACTTTTTCTTCTCATAAATTCTACTGACCAGAGCCAATTGATGCACTTTCTAGATTATGAAATTTCAGCAGCCAGCTCACTAACAGACAGCAGTGCACATACATACATATTGTCATATACACTAACAGCAGAATGACACTTCTGCAGCATTCACCTCAGCTCATTAGCTGTAATCTATATTGTTTGCATTTGAGAAGCACATTCTCTTTCCAGTCAGAATAACAAGTGCTAAAAGTTTGTAGACATCCTTAGTCTCTCAGAATGGTAATGGGCACGGTTGGTCTCGCTGGTAAGACATGATTTAGTACTTAAATAGGGCAAACTATGTGCCCCTTTGTTGTGCTGTATTCAAGTTAGTTTACCTGGAAATTCTTTTAATTTAACTGATCCAGGTAGCTGCCACTATAGCAGTTTAATTTTGAAAATGGTGCACTGAATCTTCAATCTGGAGCCTTGAAAACAACAACATTACTTTCTTTCATTTAGCGCAAAAGCTCTTAGCAAGTACAAAAAAAAAACACAAAACATAATAAAACGCTTTGAAAGGACTCCTGGACCACAGTAACTGAAGGAAGAGGTTCAAAGGCTGTCAGGCACCACATTTTCTCCTGAATGCCCTCTCCACATTGTTCTCTGTGCAATCACCTAAAGCTGGTAGTTCTACCTAGCACATGTATCAGGCAGTGTACACTTACCATACAGAGCCAAAAAGTTTACTGAGCCAAAATAACAATTAGAAATGACACTCAGACCACTTACCCTCTTCATGCTTGCAGAGGTTAGCATAGATTGACAAGACATGGGTGGTGCTTTCCAGCACCAGCACTGGTCTCAGACCCTGGAAAATATTACATGTTTACTAAGCACCAAACAGCCATAAAAAAATGCTTGGCCCAATGATAGCTCAGTATGCTTTTGAGCTTGATAATAATTGCTTATATGCACTGCTGTCATCTTATCACGTCAAAGCACGGCAACTAAGTGTGTATTGGACAGTCACTTTCAAAACCACTGACTTTTCATCTGATGGAAAACAAAGCAGCAATTAGGCATGGTAGCGTGCACCCATGCCAGCCTGCCATTTTTGTGCTTTTCCTGAATGAGCACACTATTGATTTAAAAGGGCAATTCTGATCGCTTTAATGAATAATCTGACAAAAAAAAAGCTGTCAAGAAATTCACTGCAATTCTGTTTGCTTGTTTCTTCTTTTTTTTGCTTGCGTCTGTCCACTGACAACGCCCGCGGCAGCTTACCGTAAAAAAACTGCGTAAGCACCCACCCTCGTATAGCTTGAATAAATGCCTGCACCAAACCTTTAAGCAATTTTAAATATCATTACATACCATAGCAAGCACCCATATCCACATATTAAGTAACGTTTTGCTTTCACCTGTGTGTGGCCCCAAAATTCATTGTGCTACAGCGGTGACAAGAATGGCATTTTCATAATTACAAAAACTGATATGGATATTAATTACGGTGGGCTACAACCCTCTAAATAAATTAGGAGCCCAAAAGTATGTAATAGTTAAAATTCAATATTAGTTAATCAGCCAGCTAGTTAGCATGTTTTAACTGTTTCTGATGCACTATGCCACTGATAACGGTATGCCAAAAAAAAAACTCAGAAACTCAAAACTCAAAAAGCCTGTTTTTAAAAATTGCCGACAGCCTTAGCCAAAGTACCTTATATACTCATTTTATTGGCATGAACATGGCTATGATGCTGCTACCTAAGGTTTTACTGCTGAGAAGCATGCCTTTGTGTTATCGCTTACTGGCCCATTCATCAATGATGTACAATGCTGCAGCATTTAAAATTAAAAATATCGTTATAAATTAAATGCATCTGCTCATTATTCTACACCTGATTCAATATTCAAAGCTCATTATTTCTATTAAATTTGTAGTAAGCAATTTGCAACACTATACTCTGATGCTGACCATAGTGAAACCAATTCTTAGACCAAGAAAGCAGCCACTCTACCAATTACTCCATCTGCCTTTCAGAAGTCTCAACAAACAAACAACATTCCAATTCGTCTTGTGAATATACACCAATTTTGGTGGCCATTTGCTCTGTATTTTACACTTTACACTTTCCTGAATGAGATTTAAAATATGCTGTCACTAATGCAGTACCGACACCAAAATTCTTGGGATCACATATTCTAATAATGCACTAGTTTGTTCAGTACATGAATACAGTAGAAAGTCAATGTTACATTCCAAGTTACCATTAACATTTTAGGAGCTACTATTGAAGGCAAACAAATATTTTTAAAACAGTGCTCAGCTCAAAGCGCTTAGCCCTATTCTAAATATATTTAATATTTTGTACTATTTTAAAAATGCAACAATACGAACTGATCGGCGAGTTGGTCTGACATGATGGTGAAGTGGTGCAACAGCACTACTTCACTATCACAACAGGTTTCAAGAATACAGGATTTTAGCAGTGTGCACCAATTGTAAAAAAGCCTAGACATTTTAACTCTTTTCATTTACAAAATTGGAAATTTCACAACTCCGATGCTACACTCACGGGTGTCACATCTGGTCTACCTCCACATGCAACACTTTTGGTCTCATGAATTGGTACTCACTTCATCCCTGGCGAGGAGCTGAAGAATACTGGGCAGTGCTTCAACAAGGGCCACAGAACAGGCTTCTGCAGAGGCACCTGCAAACGCCTCCAACACCTTGCCCATGCCTGGGGCTTCACCCTGTTGTAAGTCTGCACAGAAACATAGACTTTTACCACAGACGCAGAGGGCAGAGATTAAACTTACCTTTCCAAACAACTCTGAAGAGTGCTGTCAGTGCCTGCAAGAAAATACAGTAGACTCTCATTAATTCAACTATATGATCGAAGAATATGATCGAAGAATATGATCGAAGAATAAACATGCTTATAGGCATACAAATATTATTTAGGAACTATTTCTCCATGCAAATGTAGCCAAAAGCATTAGCACAACATAAAACATCTGTGAGAGGCACTCATAAGTTTACTCAACCAGCAGTTTCCATCTCGTTGTGAGGCTGAGAAAAGTTATAAATGATGCACTGGTTTCCCAAGTGAGTAAAACCATGTTAATTGCGACCTCAAGTGACTGGAATAAACATCAAAATTATCCAAAGGTCAAGTCATCAAATGACTACAAAAATCTTTCAAACACTGTTTCGCACCACAGCAAGCTTATTTGATATAAAAATAGTCAATGGTAATCTGCTTTTGAGTGAAAACTGCACGACCATGACGATTTTTCCCAATTCCGTCGTGTTTTACCATTGGCAATGCTGGCCACTGCCAGAAATATCAAAGCACAACTGCTCCAAAATAGTAAGGCCTTCCACAGCCTCCTTCACAGGTGGAACGTGGTAGTGTTGGAGCCTCCTGACAAGCAGCGGGGTCTATGCAAGGAGGTTTTGTCACATAACGAGCACCTTGTGATGAGCGCGCATTTCCTGCACACAGGACCACACGGATGGAACTGAGGGGAATGCACATTTGTGCCAGAATGGCAAAACGCCTTCCTAAGATGAAAAAAAAAGACCACCGACGCACCAATCAGCAGCGCATCAGCGCAGCCGACAGCCACTATCACTTCGAGTGCTGATCAGACCTCGACATGGTCCCCCTTCACACTGAGTTCGAGTTAAACGGCTGCAGGGACTGAATTTTCAGCTCACGTGATGCCGCAAGCCTGACGTATCTGCCCTTGGCTGCTGCTCTTTCGTATGCCGGGAAAGTTGGAGCAAGACAAAAAGATTAAATGAAACGATACTCTGGTACCAATTAAGTGGCTTTAAAATGCAGTGAGAATACAGCTAGCCAACGAAAATTTTGAAATTTGTTTGAATTAGCCAAAAGTGCAAACTATCAGAGTTTCATCAGCAGCAAATGACTGTCAAAATAACCAAAATACACATATCAATGGTGATAGCAGTCCAGTTTTTGTCTTGTTTCACAATACTGATGTGACAACCATGTTGAAAACAAGCCTCACCACTTAAGAACATAACATTGTGGGCGTTTATATGTGCCACTGCAAATAATTCTGCCCTCCGGTGCTTTTACTAAATCTTCTACCAACAATTAACAAAGATATTATGCTTAAAAAAAAATGAAGCATTAGAGGAAAAGGAACAAAGTGTTACATTACCCTCAATCACAACCAAGTCAATGTCACATAAGTCACATAACAGGCTACATACTTCTATCAAGAAGGCTGTACAGTTGTCACTAAAATATAACTGACAAATACCGTGTACACTCACATAACGAACCCGCTTTTTTCCCAGAAAAGTAGAGATCAAGTTGGGGGGAGAGTTCATTACACAGGAAAAAAAGTTTTGACAGGATTTTGGTGAAATTCAAAATTTCATACTACATATACGTTCGCATCAACAAAAACCCATGGTCAGACGCATTTAGAGTGTGTTTAGCAGTTTCACTTCAAAAGGTGTTTGCTGAATCATGGTGCAATCTAACACTTTTGTGATAGCTGGCGGTGCCGGCCAATCGTGTTGAGATGAAGGGAACATGCTGATCACCGGTCCTGAAGGTCAAGTGCGCGTTTTTTACGCGAGGTTACAAAAAACTCACAGAACAATTACGAGTGTGTAATGCGAATGTTTAAGCTTTAGTCATGGTGAGGAATAGGCATTTTCGCTCCCAATCTTGAGCCCGCCAAATCACTTCGGGGTCTGAAGGTCCTGCTTCTCTCATAGCATCTCAGTGTAGAGGATGGTTTATTGCATTCTGGCTTAAACTGCTAAGGTACTCCCAAAGCCCAAGCACTCGCCAGCTTTCTAAGTATACAATGGTGCAGCCAGGCAAGCAGCAGTGCACCAAACAAGCCACCACTGCTGGCGCTCTGCCAAATTCGCCGAGCCCCCTCCCCAAGCACTCCCAAGGTCTGCGCCGCTGTGGACAGCCCATAAACTAAGGAATGCACTGTGAAAAGCAAACTGTTTACAAAAAAAGTAAATTCCCAACACTTAAAGTGGGGGATGGGACCATTATGCGAGTGGATTCATTACGCAAGTAAATACGGTAGTAAGATACTTGAAAATCCATACACGATCAAAGCGACTCACATTTTTGTCATACCCAGAGATGACCTTAGAAATACTTGTGAGGCAACTCAGGGCTGTGGGAATAACAGCCTCATGTCTATTTACAAATACCTGCAAAAAATAATGAGGTTCAAGTTAAATAAAAACTCAGTATCTAGCTTTCAGTCAAATGAGGACAGTGGTGATATCTATACATTACCACATTGTGTATCAGCTTCCAAATAATTATCGTCTTGTCAACAAAACAGACAGGAGGAAACACTTCAGCTCCACGAATCTGTGAAAGACAAAACAATGAGTAGGCGTAAACCCACATTAAATGTCCGGACCATGTGCAAAGTGACTGTTGTGTTGTTTTTCTTTTATTTTAGCTTTACTGAGTTTAGTGCCAATATGCAGCTAAGGTGCCAGCCAGAAAATATTTTAAGAGACTTCTCATATAGCAGGCTTTGCATGACTGCGTGCTTATTGAATAGCGGGTCCAGAGTGAGCAGGCGCAGAACACTAATGGGGAAATGGCGTTAGCGCACGCATGCAATTTTCAGAAGTTCGCTGTGTAGCAGTTGCGGCTTTTGCGTGGAAAAAAATTGGAAGGGACACTTAAGACACTTAAGCACCACCTTGCGGGTACGATGCAACAGCGTAATGAGAATTAATTCCCCATATATGCAGGAGTATCACCGCTTTACATTCACAGATCTCTGGGAGCCCTCATACGCCTCCTGGCGCAGTAGTGCAGCAGTTATGCAATGCGCCACTGCCCTGCGATGGCAGGTGCTCCCAGTGATGGGTGTTGTGGGCCCAGGTTGATCTTCCCAAGTGACCAATCATTAATTTAACTGCCACCTGTCACGGTGAGCAGTTTGCTCCCTATCCAGTGGGCAGCCTGTGACGACGGCCCAAGGTCACGTGACCTAGGTGGCCCATCTGCCTCCTAGGCTGCTCTCTGGGCGCCACCTGCCACAGTCACGCTTGTAATTTTTCACACACAACGGCGACAATGCCGACGCCAGACTTTCTGGGAAACGGGGCCTTTAATGCTATCACTTTAATATGGAAACATCCTTCTATGTGAGAGCCACCCCCTTCAACCGAATAAGTAGTCCTTGCGGTCCCGGTCAGCAGGTTTGCTAGTAACTACTGGTGTTGTTGCCTTTCGCTACGACTGACCCTGCTTCGACAACAAAGTTTAAGCAGCAGTTCAGCCCAATTTTTGAGATATGCTCCCGATTCTGGTGTGCTCAAACCTAATGGGGCCTCCCACTGTGCTACAACCGCCTGCAGCTGCTCGAAACACAACAGAAATAGATTTCAAGTATTGCCGCCGTGCTTTATGTATTTCAATAATTTCACATGGCAAATATTAATAAATCTGGGCACGTATTTTGAGCATTGCAAGCCATGTAATGGAAAATATTTTTGCTGGAGCAGTTTGTGCTTAGCACTTCCCCAACTAAATGACGCCACAGTGTTTACATTTCTTAATTCACATATTTTTAATCACTGAGGCATTTTCTTGGAAATTCTGCCACTGGATATAAGTGTTACTGTATCAGTAGGCTGTAAAAGACTGCTATATATTCTTTTGGAGAATTAGTGGCTGTGGCAACCATATTAAAAGCGCCTTCTGCCTCCATGTAATGTAGATAGCTTTTAACGTTTCTGGAGCACTATACTGTAACTCTCAGTGGGGATAAGTTGCTTACGGCACACAAACATAATTTCCCTTAGTTCTGCTATCATGCTAACGTTGTACTAAAGCTCTCTATTAACTAAGTTTTCCTGTTCCTTTAATTATCCACGGCACACCTTCGGCAGCAGAGAAGAGCTAAAATGGGAAGTTGCACATAGCATCAACAAGGTTTTAAAGAGCCGCAAACTTTTGCAAGAATGAAGGCGGAAGTATCACTAGGACTCACCAACAGTGAGTAGTAGATTGATTATTTAAATAATTTATTAGTTAAGACTAATCAACTAAATTTTGAGCACGGAGACACAGTTTAAGTGTTTTAAAAAAGAACTTGCAGAGCATCACAAAAATCTACTAGAGGCACCACTTCACAGCTGCATGCAGGCTATGCCAAGCTACTTACCAAAACTTTTAAGGAGTCTAGCTTTGCAACAATAAAGTCAGAGTCCAGCTTTTCCACAGCGAATGGTACACAAAACTGCCCAAAACCAGCTGAAGCTGTCATACATGTCAACAATGCTTCAGACAGCTCTTCGCGGGTAATGCTGCCAACATCCTCTCCAGGCTGCAAAAAGGCAATGAGCAAGGTATTGATTGCCGTCAGAGAAAGTTGTGACGTGCCATCTGAAGAGAAACCACAGGTTCAGAAGCAAATTGTGGCTTCTTTATTAGCAATTTTCACCCGATTTTCACCCCTCAAGCTAGTCAAATAATATGCTTTAGAAGCCCCTAGAACATATTGCCGAACCTAATGTATATCAAGCACTACCTCTTGGCTGCCAACACTTGTAAAATGTAGTTGTGGCATTGAAATTGCAGATGAAAATTAACACCTGTTTTTAAAGTTAAAATGTGCACAAAATCTCAATACGCCTCACATGGACCCAGGAAAGCTGCAAACTCACGTGGCAACATGCACATATTATGCAAGGGCTTCTAGGAAACACATGCCGTTTACCAACTCAGCAAGCAGTGCCTAATTTTCCCATACCAATTTTCAAAAATATAAAGCTACAAAGCCAGCAAAAAATATGCTCTGATCGGTGCATACAATTTTTTACCACCAAGAATGCTCCGCCCCGTTGTGGCCCCAGCATTACTCCTAATTAGGTATCATACTGAACTGATATAATAAGCCTACAATTATGACGTGCCATACTGCAGCTCATGTCACATGGATGAATTGAAATCACAACCTACAAGACACCATCTACAGTTGTGTCTTGAACAGCCAACAATTACAGAATGGCAATGCACTCCTTGAGATATAGTTCACAAATCCAAATTTTGTATAGCTCGGAATACTATGCTAACCATTAACTCATTCTCGACAAATCTCATGAGCAACAATAATTTAAGCTGTCTTTTAACAAAAAGTTTAGCCCTGACACTTACATGGGTTTGTCTACACAATACATAACAACACTAGACAGGCTGCGATAAGATAAATAAAAATGCTACAGGCACTCACTCAGGTATTACACAGGTTCTTAAGAGCATACCTGCCAACTTGCCCAAGTCCAAATTCGAGAGATAAAGATTAAAGATAACGGGGATTGGGGGGGGGGGGGGGGGGGGGGGGGACACGCAACATCAAGTGCATGAGTCCAGGAGTAGCACTTTTAAGAGTGACTTTGCCATTAAAAATTTTTATCACTTCAGAAATTTTCCACAACACACTTTCTAAAGGCATTCTGAAATGTGGTGCTGCTTCAACAACAGAAGTTTCCGAGCTTGAAGTTACTCCCCAGCTGTTTATTGCCGTTTTTATTTTTCCCGAGCTATGTGTCGTGCAAGGCTGAAATGACAGTGAGCGTCTAAAGATATTTTTGTTGGAAAGATTTGCAAATCGCCGCAACAACTCGCAGTGGACCATTTCTAAAAAACTGACTGTTTCTGACTGTACTTCCGTACTTCATGGACGATTTATGCAACAACACGGGCCACCCACGAGCGCTGCCGTCCTCACTCTGCACTTTAACATGTGTGGCAGAACCTCGCATTTAGTAATTAGCAGGGTTAACAGGACTCGAAAATGGCCACCTGGCTTGCAGCGTGCATGCGCATAACATCAGCGGTTTCAACCATGCTTATCTATAACGCAGGTGGTACTTCAGACCACATACTGCACCGTTTGTTTTATCTAATAACACTGATGGTTTTGGATGACCATCATGCCTTTGAAGTCAAACCCTCTCCACCTCCCTTTCACTTTCTCGCACCACGCACCAACAACTGCGAGAAAACCAGCAAAGAGTCCGAAAACGAGCAATAAAAGCTCATAGAAATGCACTAAACAAAGAACCATATTTAATATGGCAGCTCCCATACCGTGAGATCAGCGTCATAAAAACGTAATTTAATTCGAAATAGCAAACTTTCGGACTTCACTGCTTTCAGAAAACTGGTCACAAACATGCATTAACCCCTCAGGAAAGCTGGCGGCTTATCATAAGTCCAAATTTTTGAAGCCCGAAAAATTTGTCGGAAGGTGTAGTAGCTGCAGTCACGATGAGTTCGGCCAGATACAAGCACGTGCTAGCAAGTATGGTTCACCTAGACTACATGCAGAGGGTTTTTTTTAACGATTCCCAACAATGCCAAGGGAAATTTTCAGGAGATATAAGAGCGTTTGTACAAATGGGGTGGTCAATCAAAATTCGGGAGTCTACTGAGCAATTTGGGAGAGTTGGTAGGTATTTAACAGTACAAGGTTTGCCTTTGCCACAGCAGCACCATGCTCTTGATATTGATATTGCCATAGCCATCATGATGTAAAGTGTGAATAAGAACAAGCACTGTATCATACAAAGCAAATCACACACTACTCCCTACACATTACTGCATAATGCAAAGGCCCACTGCTTTTAGTAGATCTAGGTACCTAATAGCACACAACCCCTCCCCTCTGCTGCAAAAACTAAAACAACATCACACCAAAGGCAGATTAGACTGTGCTAAGAAAAAGAATTGTTTTTCATGCAGTACATAACAGGCAATGCTTTTGCCTTCCGTCCCTCATTTTTTTTCCCTCGCTCAGTCGCTTCTTATAGTCATCTTTTTCTTTTCTTTTTGCTGCTATACTGCATCCAGCTAGTACACAGCCTGCCAATGCTCCTCCGTTTTTCCTTCTTGGAAGGGAGAATAATGCCACCTGGTAATCCCAGATGGGGTATGGAAGACGAGGGAGCTGAAGTGGCATGTGTACTAGAGCTGAAACGCTGGCAGCGAAAAAAGCCATCTGCCGGTTTTTTTTTGCAACAACAAGAAAGAGACAGTAATACCATGCCTACAGTGCCAGGCCCCTGCACTTCCACTGAATACATACCATGAAATAAATGCAGTGCAATCACACAGTGATGAGAAGCAATTGTACAGGTTGCAACTAAAAGGGTCTTTATTTTGAACTTTGAAATCTTCATTCTTAAGCACCAGTATGAAATTTATGTTACTGAACTTCATGCCAACTGTTTGGCCTGCTGTCTCAACTGCCTCACTCCATTCTTAACATCCTAGAGTCCACCACCATGATCACTTTTTGCTAACATCAAAGCCAATCCAGTTAGAGGGGGTTGAAACTCACGGGATTGAAGTCCACAGGAAAATAGCATGCACACACATCAAAGACTGCCTCTTCGAGTTCACCTAGAAGAGAATAGGATTCACCGATTAAAACACAGGTGCAGTTTACAGTTTATGATTACTCAGTAGCTTACCTTTAGTAGCCCGCAATGTTTAAAAAGGAAGGTCCACTAAAAAGGGGAAGGAAACGGCATAACCTAACTCACTGCTAGTGAAGGATATCTACATGCATAGATGAGCATGTGGCTGAATCTCTTCATGTAACGCAATCCTTTCTTACCTCAAATGTATGTCGGACCTTATCCCTTAAAACTGCAAGAAGGTGATGAACAAGCACCCCAAAACTCAAGAAGACTACACACACAGCTCTTGACATGGTACTTCAAACAAATGCTATCAAAAAGTATACTGTTCATACATCATATTGCATGTCAAATTTAGCTTTGTGCCCCATGCCAGTGCCACAAGACGTAACATGATGAGTGCAATTTTGTGGAATGTGCTTTACCCCATGGAAATATTTGCTTCCAAGTTTAGTTTTGTGGTCCAACAGCTGTTCCAGCATATCAGTTTCTGTGCACATGTTTCTGACTCTGCAATCAGTGCTTATCCTCGTCCAATCTTTTCTTCTTTCCTCATGTAGTGAAATGTAGTGCTGATAAACTCAAGCAGCTTATCAGCCAACACCAGCTCCGATAAACGCCAAAAGAGAGACGTACCCAGAATGAATTGATTGCTGATCATTGGAATGATGGCAAACACTTGGAGGAGGCACCTTGGGTCCCGTTCACCTTCAAGAGCTTGAATGCAGGAATGCACAAACCTTATGCCCATTTTTTGGAGACCTGTGATAAAGAAAAAGCAAACAGGCTTTTTACCTGCTTTTCATTTCGGGGAACAGTGCCACCTGCATGTGCAAAATGTTAGCCCAAGCTAACAGGTTGGAAAAAATGTCTCTGCAGTCCCGCAAGCATGCTTCACTGTCGTAGAATAGCCTCCATGTACTACTATCAAACAACTTTCTGTCAAACTAATGCATAATCATGCATTCCATTAACAATGGCTCATGCTTGCATCCCTATTGCTGTTAGCATATTTCGCCCCGACGCCCCGATGCTACTTGGCACATAGCTTTCCTAAATTATATTCATTACTTTCAGGTTATGCACAGTTGCATTGGGAAGCCTTCGGTGTTCAGGCACAGACTGAAAAAGATCTGCAACAATGAAACTTTTTTTTTTTCCTCTTGCGCATGCTCTGAACCACTCACCTGAGGTGTAATTAAGTAGCATGTATGCTAGCATCCTATACACAACATATCGTTCAGCCTGAAGCAGCCCAGGCAATTGACCCTCACAGAGAATGGCCTGAAGCAGTTTGTCAATTTCGTCATCATCAACAGGGCCCTGGTTGACCTGCAGTTATAACCATAAATTAGTGAAACACAGCAGACAACTACAATTTCTTCACCCAGGGTTCAGTATACAACACTTTAATGACAGCATGCCATCACTCCCACTGCACAGCAATGAAATTGCATTCCATCTGTCGTGTTTGTTAGGCCCCCAATTTTGGACTGTTTCTGCTACCAATGATTTCTTTTCCTGCTTATTTCACTGCTCCGTGTATGTTATTCCATGCTCAATAAAACTTGGTTAATTTATGAAAGCCTTTAGCATTCAAATGCATGGCAATAAATGTTAGTATGCCATCAGCACCACTGCAGAGAAATGAAACTGCATTTCTGTAAAATGAACACCCAAATTCAGACTGAAAGGTGCAATACTGTGATACCACTTCAGTAATCAATGTCTTTTTTGGCGTTTATTCATAGCTCATTATATGTCTTTTCTGTTGTTTATTCACAGCCCATATATTTTGTCATGAACTGTCAAGACTTAATTAACTTTCAGCATTTCATTTCTCTTTTGTCCCCTCTCTGTGCTGCTTCTTTATTTTCAAAACCATGCACCAATCAACTGTTGTCTAAATGAAGTATTTGAAAACATAGAGCCTTATTTAGAAAGTACGTAAACACACATTGAAACTTGTGCTGACTAAATCTATCCAGTTCATCAAACCTAGAAAGCTACGCCAATGCCTCAACTTTAGGAGAGGTTATACTGTTTGAGCAATGCTTATGCAGCTGACGGGGAGCTTGACCACATGAACAAGGCCATAACGACAAGTTAATTGCCAAGCTCATCGGTGTAGCTGACGTCTACACCTATATACACGTGGTAGCCAATATAAATGCATCGCCTGTCACCCGAAAACGCATCTTCAACAGGCAATAACATGCACAGTGAAAGATGCTATTTGTAAAGTGAAGGAAAGTCATTCCAATTCCATGCACTCTAGATTAAAGCAAAATCCGAAAGAATTTTGGAAGCACATTAAACGGAATGGTAAAGAGAAAGCAGCTGTTCCTTTGTTGGTGATTGGCAGTGATATTGTACATGATGACAGCGCCAAGGCTGAAGGTTTTAATCAATACTTCAGCTATACTGACCTCAGTGATAAGAAATGATGGCAACAGACCAGTATACTGAGGTGTGATAGGTGAGATGGAAAATGTTAGCATTTCCACACGTGGCAATGAGGCATAGCTGCAAGGGTTAAATGTGTCAGAGGATGTGGTCCTAATGGCCTTCGCGGCGTATCTAAAGGTCGATACAGGATGTTAAACCGCATGTAATGTGTCATGTTTCATATATATATATGTAATGTGTCATGTTTCATATATATATATATATATATATATGAAACATGACACATTACATGCGGTTTAACATCCTGTATCGACCTTTAGATACGCCGCGAAGGCCATTAGGACCACATCCTCTAACACATTTAACCCTTGCAGCTATGCCTCATTGCCACGTGTGGAAATGCTAACATTTTCCATCTCACCTATCACACCTCAGTAGACTGGTCTGTTATATATATATATATATATATATATATATATATATATATATATATATATATATATATATATATATATATATATATATATATATATATACACACACACACAAATACATACAGGGTGTCCACGCTAACTTTAGCCAAGCGTTAAAAAATAAAATATTTGAGGTAGGCCATGGAAACCACTTACATATACCTGCCAACCGACTTGCGCAACATAGGCAATTTTTTGTTTGGCAATTAATTAATTAGCAATTAAGATAATTTTTCTAAACATGTAAATATTGACTTTAGACAGCAAATGTGAATAGCAAAGTTGGAGAGCACCTTCAGGAACCTTCATTCTATTTCTTTGCGATAAAGAAAGCCTCATGTGTATCGTTTTTCCGAGCTCCAAAGAAAGTCCACAAAATACAAAAAAATTACGTGACTAGCGCATTTGCGCGACATGATTGTGCTGCTCTCAATCCTGCGTCGTCGCAACTACCGTTGACATATCGGCCTGCCGGAGCAGTGAGGTCGTCGCACCTTGCCAGCAGCTGATTTAGTTTACTCAAGCCAGGATTGAGAGCAGCACAATCATGTCGCGCAAATGCACTAGTCACGTGATTTTTTTGTATCTCACGGAGTTCCTTTGGAGCCTGGAAAAAAGATACATGTGAGGCTTTTTTTATCGCAAATAAATTGAATGAGGGTTTCTGAAGGTGCTCTCCAACTTTTCTATTCACATCTGTCGTCTAAAGTCAATATTTACACATTTAGAAAAATTATCTTAATTAATCCTTATTAATAGCCATACAAAAAATTTCCCAGATGTGCAAGCCGACTGGTAGCTTTTTAACCCTTTTAAGCCTGGACACTGTGTGTGTGTGTATGTGCGTGCGTGTGTGCGCGCGCGCATGTGTGTGTGTGAGAGAGAAAGAGAGAAGCCAACAGCCACAGAAACCAAGGGAGCACAGGGGATTTTTTTTTAATATTTATCTACTTTGTGGTGTTCAATAGAAAATATTACTGAATATGTTATCGTTTAAATATAATTAGAAAAGCAGAAGAAAAAACAACCACGGCGACGGCTGTCTGATCTTTTGCTTTCGGGGGTATTTATGTTTACAGTTGACCTAACCTTGCGAGTGTTCATCAGCGCCACCCACATTCATAAGCAGCGGACGTAGTACATCCTGAGTTACCGCTGATGTAACGTGGAACGTCATCGAACGGCGAGGGTGGTAGCTGTGTGAGAACCCTCTTATGCTTCCTAAGGCATCAAGGCTGCCAGAACTGAGGCCCTCGTTAAGCAATTAAGCAGACAATTTGCAATTAGTCACAAGATATAAATATATATATACATACATGCACATATGCAAGATATGTGTGTGTGTGTATACACACACACACACACACACACACACACTCACACATACACATATGCAAGATATGTGTGTGTGTGTACACACACACACACACACACACACACACACACACACACACACACACACACACACACACATACTTATATATGCAAGAATATGCATGTATGTATGTATGTATGTATGTATGTATGTATGTATGTATGTATGTATCTATATATATATAGGTTGCGAAAGTATGAAGTACTTGACTGCTTACAAGAGTATATCGGTCTTCCGATCGAAACGTCGAGTCGAATAAATGTTCCTTTAACGAAGCGTATACTTCGCTATATATATATATATATATATATATATATATATATATATATATATATATATAGCGACAAATTGCAAACCTAATTTAGGATAAATTATTGGAACAGCCCTGTCTTCCAGATGAATGGAAAATTGGGAGTGTTGTAGCAATCTACAAGTCGGGCACCGCAGTGATGTAGCAAATTATTGACCAGTGTCTTTGACATGTGTTGCCTGAAAAGTTTTGGAGCATATCTCATACAATACTGTTGAGGTACATATTAATGAACATTGTTTTTTTAATCCAGCTCAACATAGTTTTTAGAAAGGTCACTCTCGCATTACACAATTAACAGAATTTACATACGACATAGCTAAAACTCTAGACCAGGGGTGGCCAGACAGGCATAAGCAAAGAGCCACAAAAGATAACCTTTTTTAGTGAAGAGCTGCAATATAAAGGAGTGCAGCAATTTTTTTTATTTCTTGCAACAAAGCTGGTGGTAACAGTCAGTCCTACTCATGTATGAATTACTCGCTGTGCCTCTACATTGAGATGCCCCATTTACGAATTTTGAAGTTTGGCTTTCTTTAGAGTCAGAAATAAGAGGGGAGGGGAAGGGGGGGGGGGGGGTGGATGCCAGCGAGTTGCGAGCCGCACTTTGACCTGTGAGGAGCTGCAGTTTGGCCACCTCCGCTCTAGATCATATTCTCTCTGTAGACTGCATTTTCGGATTTCTGAAAGACATTTGACACTGCCCCATATGCTTTATTAATTGAAAAACTTGTAGCGTATAATATCGTTCTATAGGTTATTCCTCGAATACAGTCGTATCTTGCGTTACAAAAGCAGTTCATGGTTGTTAATGGGGCTCAATCTCGGGTTGCCAGTGTCACATCTGGCAATCCTCAAGGACTGCTGCTGGGTCCAACATTATTCCTACTGCACATAAATGACATAACTGAAGGCATCCAATCTCGAATGCGTTTATCCGCCGATGATTGCGAACTCTACAAGCAAATAAAAGAAGCAGGTGATGTGCACGTTCTCCAACAAGACCTAGACAGAACTGGCGAATGGAGTGAAAAATGGTACAGAAACTTAAATTTAAATAAAACCGTCTGCATGACGCTTACCAGGATGAAGAACCCACATGTAAGTAGTTATATTTAAATAGCATAACATTAAATGAAGTTTCAGAGTACGAATACTTAGGCTTTTATTTTACACCTGAGCTAAGGTTGGTTACGTTGCAGTGAGAAATGAGAAAGCTTTGGGCTTTATGCGTCGAAATTCCAATTCCTTTACCTACTAAAGAATTGCTCTATAAGACCAATGTTAAGTCGATTCTTGAATATACATGCACTGTGCGGGGTCCTCCAGTGGTACAAGAGAGAGAAATTGGAAAGGGTCCAGAATTTAGCTGCTCGATTTGTGTCGGGGACTTACAGCAGAGAGGTTCATACAGAGAGCTTGAAAGAAAGACCACACCGGGAGCATTTGGAAAACCGTCAACATAATTTGCGACTGAAGTTTGTTCATGCGATTTATCACTGTGGCATCGGTATTGAAAAAGCAAAATATTTGCTTGCACCTCACTATATCTCTGACCGTGTAGACCACAGGTTCAAGGTACGGGAGTTTGCCTGCAAAACTAGCTGACATACTTCGATTGCCTTTTTTTCCAAAAACAATTCGTGATTGGAACAAGTTGCCTTGAAACACTGCTTGTATTATGCCAAATGAAGTTTTCTTTTCTATGTGGTAATGACCACTTTTTCAATTGTCTTGTGCTGTATGTGTTTCTCTTTTGTTTTTGTTTTTCTTTGTTTATGGTTGCTATTTGATGCGATGTTTATAGTTCTGCTGCTGAAACCGCTTATCTTTTTATACATACTCCCTCCCTGTAATGCCTGTTGGCGCGGCGAGTAGATAAATAAATAAATAACAACGACTGCTCACTCACCACCAACTCGTACAAGCCACGTATGACGCACGGGACCATAGATGGATTGTCTTCCAGCTTGTTGACATAGTAACGAAGCAGAGTTGTAGCTGCGATTCAGAAACCGCCAGGCCTGCATTAGACAGCTCAGCATCTAACCATGCAGATTACAATGGACCTTACCTTGCCTCTCTGAAAGACATTTTTTGGGAAGGCCTTGTATGATACGTGTGATAAACTTCACACCAGCAACCCTTTCCTCGGGGTTTTCATGCGTCAAGATGTGCCTACAAGAGAGTAATCCTAACAGTACAGCAACGCCATTTACCTTCATGACATACATACTTACCCCATGCTTTCAATCTTGTGCAACAGTTGATCTCCATCTTCTTTGATGACTGCGAGAAAGAAGTAAGGGCGACACTATTGAACTTGCGGCCAATTGTGATTCAAACGTTTTTTGAGGCTGATCATAAGATAACACAAAAAAAGCTATGCTAATGTTTTCGTAAAGCTGAAATGTAAGCCTTAAACGCGTGGGTTTTTAGCATTTTAAGCATGTGTGAGGAAGGAGTACAGCCAAGTTACATGAAATCGCCTGGGTAGGATATAATGAGTTAATCGTCACAAATGCCAACTAAAATCACTATAGCCAGTTACGTTGTCCAGAAAGCACCTAAACTGTTATACCATTTACACAACTGGTGACTTGCTCCTGAAATTTGGCGTCATCCTCATATAAAACAGAGAAATCCATGGCAGCAGACGCTCCCGCTACAAAGCGTAACCGCGTAACCCGTAACATGTGCCTCAAGCGCGGGCACTGGATCGCACAAAAATGTGCAGAAAAAAAGCAAACTAGGATATAAGTCTTTACCAGACAATTATTATTACAATTTTAATTCCTATGAAAGTAATTGCAAATTTTGTTAATAACAAAATAAAGATCTTTACTCGTCGTAAAAAAACAAAACAAAAACAAAAGAGGGCAAGGTGGAGGGGGGGGAGAAATGTTTCGGCTGCGGTGCGCGGTGGTGTCCCTTGGGTCAGCTGCGCAAGATTGAGGGGATGGCGTTTGCTGGGAAAACTAAGCTTCTATGAATGTTAGAAGTAACAATGTTTGTTGGGGTAAAGTATTACGATGGGCGGTTGCATTGGCACCAGAAACAGTAGACCATCGTCCGGTATTGAATCCACCGATGAAACTAACTTGCAACAAACTGGTATGGACTTCATTGTTTGCAAATTATGGTAGTGGTAAAAGGGGCAGTAATTCACAGAAAATGTTGTTCAATGACTGTTTTGTGGACCTTATTGTGTACCAAAAGAAAACACATAGCTCAAACTTAAGAGGAGGTGTCCGGGATTCAACACACAGCATTATATAGAAAGTGTAAGCGGAGGTTATATCGCCAGTAGTTTAGTTTAACCCTAAATATTGAACTTCGGCAGATATCAGGTCGATTTCCGTGCTGCTGGTTACCTTATACGTGATCTCATATTGCCCCGTAGTTGTAACGGGAAGTGGCGTCACCTCGTTGGTGCGCCTTATCTTCGTGTTTGCTTTGAATGCTTCAGGTGCACTGTCTTTCTGCATGAAAAACTCGTGTGTTTTGCTTGCGCATTCGTCTTGCCTGCCTTGTGCATTTCGATTATGTTGTTAGCCTTTCACTGAAACTTTGAGCCGAGGACATGAGTGAACACTTAGTTTTCCGTGTGGATTGTATGTTTTGCCGCAGTCATTGAAAATAAAAGAGAAAATAATCATCTTGGGAAGCTTTCAACTCTTGTGAGCTCCCAGTGTGCGCAGTGGGCGGAGTAGTTCATTAGTATTGCCTTTTCTCAAGGTGCGAAATGTGCATTCAGCTTTACTTAGAAGTGCATTAATTCTTGTAGTTTCTATAGGGAAGAACCAACCGCTCCGACATGAGAAGCCACGGTGGAAAAGCGATGTGCCGCTCATGGAAGGCCAGCTGCGCAGTAAGCGGGACGAGTTCTGGGACACCGCACCAGCCTTCGAGGGCCGCAAGGAAATTTGGGATGCCCTCAAGGCGGCCGCTTATGCCGCTGAGACCAATGACTTCACACTCGCGCAAGCCATCATTGACGGAGCCAACATCTCGCTCCCAAACGGTACTGATTGTGGTCCGCACGGACACTTCCGATCTCGGTTTGCGTACAGAGCGAAAGTAGCTGCCGTTATAATGGCTATGACAACGTATTATTAACCGCGGCTCAACGCATAGTCAGGCAGGGGCGCAAAATTAAGCACCTGGTTTTGACAGATTGTATCCCTGTGCACAACAGAAGTTACAGCGAAAGAGTTGACACTGCAGTTAGTCTTGTATCTGTTTGCAGAGACTATAGTTAGATAGCTTGGGCATTTCGAAAGTGCCAGGACTGGATTATTATTTACAAAGTTTCTTCAGTTTGTAGAAGTGACCTTATGGGTGTGAGAGGTTCACAGCAAACATATGCAACAAATGGGGAAGCCATAAAGTGGAAGTAATGCTAAAGGAAATTAAAGTGCCTCGGGAAGGCTGGCTGTTGCTTTTATGGAAAGGCCTTCATTTGTCAGCGTACTTGACAAAGTTTGGTCCTCCTTTAGAAACGTCAACCTCTCCTTTTGACTTACTTTTACTTCTTTGAGCCTTACTTTCTGTGCAGTAGACAAAATCTGTCACAGTATTTCACTTTGAGTGTTTTGTGAGCACAATACTTAACCATTTATATTCCTGTGGCTTTGGAAATGTGGTGGAAGCCTGTCTGATGGATGGTCACACAAATGTGTTCTCACTTCTATTCAATACGGCACATGTTCTCCTCTTCATTGTGTTGTACTGTCGCGATCACAATATTGCGGGACGTGGGAAAGCGTGGCAGAACTGCGTTCTGCGCCATCTAACGGCGCACTCCCGCTCGTTCTTTCTGCTCGGGCATGTCTGTAACCTCACTACCACCTTACGCGCGGCGCATGAAGATCGGAACGAGCGCCAGGGGCCACTGGCGCTGCGATAGGTGAAGTAGATAGTTGCCGCTTTCGCGGAGGATGGACGCCAGGGAAAGGGGAGGGTACTTGCAATGACGAGTAGTTTGTTTTTCATGGGAGTGCTTGGTATACCAAAATTCTTGGCGACAAGAAGTTGGTCATCCCGGCATTCAGCCTTGAGGCGTGTTCGTTCAGCGCGCATACACTTGCACAACAAAAACAGAGAAAACATAATTGCTCGCTCCCTCTCCCCTATCAAGAGTCGCTGCACCGCGATAGCGACACACTATCTGCTTCATTCATCAGCGGCTGAGCCAGATGCTGGCTAGATTCCGAAGCAGCACCTGGCGCCAGCGGCGATCTACGTGCTGCGCGCGTGCTAGGAGTGACAGTACAGAAATGCCTGAAAGGGGGAGAAGGAGCGAGGCTGCGTCGTTAGATGGCGTGGAACGCAGTTCTGCCACGCTTTCCGACGTCCCGCAATACTGTGATCGCAACAGTACTTGCAAATACTTATAGCCATGTTTACAGTCTGCAGCTTTTTGTGGTCTCCATTGTCAATTCTTGTAGTGAAGTTTTGCCATTTCATTTTGTTCCACATATTTTTAAAAGCAAGGTGGTCATTGCAGGTGGGGGGTGCCGTGGCAGTAGTCAGGCCACAGCTGATCTTTCACTTCTTTGGTCTTTTTTTTTTGTTCTGCAAGTGCAGATCTGTTATGGCAGTAGCACTGATGTCACCAGTGGCAGTTGGTGAAATTGATGTGCATGGCCATTTATTCACACACATGGGCTTTGTGAGTAATAATAATACTTGGCTACGATAGTTACAGACTGTGTGCCTTACATAGTGTGCTCATTCTTAGTTTCCAAACCTCTTAGAAAGCCTCTTGGCTCCTGCATGTTTTGAATGCTTGTCTGGGTGGAGATGTTGAGAATCTTTGCTGACTTGGAAGAATGGAACTCTAGAATATTGGCTTTTGATTACTAGATAACCTCATGACTTAGCAATTTGATTACTAGATAACCTCATGACTTAGCAACTTCTCTATGGCTGTAGCTCTGAGTATTGGCTTAATCCATGCTTGCAGGGACCCTCCTTGACTGCTATGACGAGCTTGGCAACCGGTACCAGCTGCCTGTGTACTGTCTGAGTGCACCGGGCAACCTGGTGGAGGATGCAAGTGATGCCGAGTCACCGTCCCCCGAGAGCGAGCCATGTGCAGGCCATGAGATACTTCTCAAGCTCCGTCTCTCCACCACAGGCAAGGACACCAAAATGGCTGTGCGCACGGGTGAGACCATCCTGGCAGCTAAGCGGCGTTTGGAGGACCTTGAGGGCATCCCGGCCAGCCACCAGCGCTGGTTCTTTGGGGGCAAGCTGCTCTCAGATCGGACGCGCGTTGACGAGGCTAAGCTGCAGATGGGCTTTGTTGTCCAGGTAGCCGTGGCCACTCCCAGCTAGCGCCCTCTCCCCTGCGACCAAAGTGCCCTGCTGCACAAGACTGACAGAGCACTGCACTCCAGCACATTGGCAGACGCATCATTGCCCAGCGTGTGTTGCACCAGCACCTCTGCTGCTATGTGTGGAGAAGTGGTATGCCCAGCACCCTCCCTGTGCAGTGGTTTGGGGCTAGACCCAAGGAAATGGACAGACGGAGCCTTGTTCTTGAAAGAACATGTAGTCCGTTTTTTAACTTAATGCTGCGAGTAGCTCTACGTAAAGGTAATTCGGCTTGTATGGAGACTTCAGTAAGCATTTCACCTTGTGCTTGACCTGCAGGACGCAGCTGTTTTCGCTGTATGCAAGTCTAGCGGTGTTCTCCCAATGTGTGCGTTGCCCTGGGCTATGGTGTTGAGAAGTGGTGCTCACAGCGCAACGGACCCTTAGTGCACTGATCTAGCCAAGGCATGCAATCTGGGCAGAATGAAGCTTGCTTTCTGAATTTTTAGCACCTTTTAATTTGCGATGTCCTGCTTTGGATTTAGCCTGTTCAACCTTGCCAAGGACTGCAATCAGCACTGTAGCACGTGGAAGCCTGAAAGACGTATTCATTCAGTGTTGCAAGTGCATCAGTGCAATGGCCCAGGCCAGGAAAGAAACTGAGCATTACCCTTATTTTAACTCTTGCTTTTTAAGATTTTTAAGATTTTACAGCACATCTAGTTGTGGATCAAGTCCATTCAGCCTCGCTGATTGAAACAAGCATATAGTCAAGGCAGTCAGGGGATGCCTGGCAACCATGTGGCTCTCATCTGTAGGAGGCCACAGTTGGCTCCCAGTGCCAGGTTGTGCTCAGGCAGGCCTCTCAAGTGAATCATTTCTGATAATCATTTTGTGCGTGAATTTGTGCCCATGTTGACTAGTGGCACATCTGTGCTGAAAAGTGATATAATAGTTTTTTTTGTTTTCCTTGTTTTTCTTGCTCTTTTAAGAATGCATTTATGGAGTCATTTTTGTTTGCTGTACATATGTATATGTATATATCATATACAAATAATGCCATTTGTATTTGCGTATACAAGCACACAGTCTGCTTTTGATATCGCCTTTATTTGAAGGAGCCTACCATGCAGGCATAGGATGATATAAATTTGGTTTGTCTTATGCATGTGTACTTTTGTGTTTGCCTGTTAAGACACAAATAAAAGATCATCCTATCTTTGTGCAATGCCTCTCGTGTTGTATAGTCTAAAGCTTTTGTAACAGTGCTGCATTTTACTGCCTTGCTCCTTAGGAAGAGCAGGTGGCCATTGCAAAACATGGAAGTCGACTCTTTTTAATTAATCGATGGATGCTTTGGTCCGCAGTAGCTCACTGGTTAGAGCACTCAGCTGCGGAGCCAGAGTTCCCGGGTTCCCAGTATTGTTATGGCCGGCTTTGAGGTTCTCGCAGGGTGGTGTGAACACATTAGAATTCTTTATGGTTTTCAAACAGTGCTTACTGTAAGTTAGATTCGCACCACGCTTTATTTTATGCACTCGTCCAATCAAAATATTCGAATATCCCGAAAGTTCGTGTTGATTTGAACTCTCAGACAACCGTTACGGCGTTCTCAAATGGCGCTGGCTCTGCGCAAAACCTCGCTCTTGCCACATCAGTTGACCTCATCATCGCAGAATCTGCTGCCAGCACACTACAGAAGTGCTCGCGTGGTAATGCTAAGCCCTCCATAAGAACCAATGTGTTGACGATCAGCTGGCGCTGGCGCTGAGCGCTCGCAGGTTGGATAGATGTAGCACCACGCACGGTATGCCATTGCGATGGGCGACAACGCAGTCTACAAGCGGCAGTGAACGCACCGGCGAAGAAAGCGAATGAGCGAGCGCCAGTGCAGCTGACACCTCCTGTTAATGACCTTAAAAGATTTGACATGCTCAGAAATTGTCTTGGGAGGACAGCGAAACGGGCAAAGCTGTGGCATGTATGCGTTCCTGTGGTCGCTTCACAGAAGCTGATTCTAGGCTACGCAATTTAAAAAACCGAATATAAGAAAAAAGGAACCCAAAAGACGCGGGTTCGATCCCGGCCGCGGAGGTCTCATTACATTGAGGCGAAATGCTAGAGGCCCATGTACTATATGTGATATCAGTGCACGTTAAAGAACCCCAGGTGGTCGAAATTTCCGGAGCCCTTCACTACGATGTCCCTCATAGCCTCAGTCGCTTTGGGACCTTGCACCCCAATAAACCATAAGGTGGACAAATTCATACACAAGGAGGTCCCGTAGTCGGTGACTGTACTGGGACTTCCTACTCCCTGTACAGCTTCGCTTGTCTTTCCATGGGACCCTAAAGCTAATCTGCCCACCGTTGTTTGGTTAATCTCTAGTCTTTGTACTATACAAGGTCTGTTAGAAAAGTATCCGACCTTTGGCCGAAGAAAAAAACTGGCATAACTGGAGCATTGGAAACCTAATCACCTTCAAAGTAGGCTCCTTGGGACTGCACACACTTCTCCCAGCGGTGCTGCCATTGTTGGAAGTATTCCGAAAAGGCCCCTTTCGGAAGGGAGTTTAGCTCAGCTGTCGTTGCAGCCATAATGTCCTCTCTTGTCTTAAATCGCGCTCCTTTCAATGGCCTCTTGATATTGAAAAACAGCCAGAAGTCGCAGGGGGGCATATCAAGAGAGTAAGGAGTCTGTTGAACTACAGGAGTCTGGTTTTTCGCCAAAAAAGTCTGAATCAAGTGCAAGGAATGTGCAGGAGCATTGTCGTGATGGAAGCGCCAATTTCCTGTTGACCTCAACTCTGGTCTCTTGAGCCGCACAACACCACATAGGCGACGGGGGACATCCCTGTAGTACTCTTTGGTCATTGTTTGACCCTGTGGGTGCGTACTCGTGGTGTGCCACACAAAGGGAGTCAAAGAAAGCAGTCAGCATCACTTTGACATTGTTGCGCACTTGGCGGGCCTTATTTGGTCTTGGTGACGTGGAATGCTCACACTGTGACGACTGGAATTTGGTTTCCAGGTCGTACCCGTACACCCAAGACTCGTCACCAGTGATTATGGTGTTGATGAAGTCGGGGTCACTGTTCGTGGAATCCAGCATGTCCTGTGGGACTTCAACACGAAGCTGCTTTTGCTCCACCACGAGCAGCTTCGGCACGAATTTCGCCGCAACTCTCTCCATGGCCAAATCTTCGGTGATAATGGAATGTGCAGAAAAATTGCTGATGTCCACCTCTTCCGCAATTCCTCGGATAGTCGCATGACGGTCTAGCATCACCACAGCTTTCACTTCGGCAATGACCTAGTCATTTGGGCATGTTGATGGCTGACCGGAGCGTGGCTCTCTCTCCATCGATGTGTGGCCATCTTTAAACTTATTGTACCACTGCTTAATCTGTGTGCTGCTCATAGCATCATCACCGAAAGCCGTCTGAATATTCCGAATGGTTTCCACTTGGCTGACGCCCAGTTTCTGGCAAAATTTGATGCAGTAGCGCTGCTCCTGTCGCTCCGCCATTTTCCTTGCAATAAAAAACCGACGAGAGCGCTGCGCATTGCCTCACTCAAACACTGCGGCCCAGTGACTGACGCTATCGGTAGGCGGGAAAAATTCGTGCATGCGCACGAAGGTTCAAGGTCAGCTGATGCAAGCGCGCTTGTTTCATATCCATCAGGTGTTGACAAAAAAAAAAAATGAAGTCGGATACTTTTCTAACAGACCTCGTATATGATTTTAAGCACAGTACCGCGTTCACAAAAGTCAGTCCCGGGTACACCCTTCCACAGTCCTTGTATTACATCATATCTATATTGTATGCTTCATTATGGCCAGGTTCCGCTTCTCTTTCACCTTGAGATGTTCTCCATGGGGCTTTATATATTTTTTCTTCACCAATCCACACCCCCAGGTATTTGTACTTCTTTACACGCGGTATTTCACGCTCCTGTATCGATACCGTTCCAGTATGGCTATCGTTAACACCATAATGACCGATTTTTGAACACTAAATTCGAATCCAATGTTTGCTGCTTCATGTCGTGCACTCCCCAGTGGAGATCAGTCACGTTTTTCAGCTTCAATTCTATGAGTTACAGCGTCACCGCTTGCGCTTCGCTGTTTTGCATGAATATTCACACACTAATCATGCAAATATTTGATCCGTGTTCGATTCGGTTTCGAAATAATTAGAGGGGACATAATCTCTGCCTTATATGCAGAATTGGTCATTCTCGACTTTACATTCATCAATCCCTGGAGTCGACTCCTGGCGCAGTGGTCAAGCGATACGCGACTGCCCTGCTAAGGCAGGTGCTGCCACCGGTGGGGCTTGTGCGAACAAAGTTGCTGTTCCCGAGCAACCTCTCGTGATCAATCATTAAATGAACTGCCACTTGCCACAGTGGTTAGTTTGCTCACAATCTGGTGGGCAGGTTGTGATGACGTCACAAGGTCGTGTGACCTAGGTGGCTTCTCTGGGAATTTTTCGCTCACAACGCCGCCGCTGAAATTCTGCGTGTGTGCAGCAGAGCGTGCACTGAATGGGCTGTCGCCGCTATTCCTTTGCAGGATACAGCAAGCAATCACGGTCTTTTTTTTTTTGTACATAGCAGAGGTCTACACAATCTGTGACTCAAAATGGCGTCCCTCGATTAGACAATGGCTGTCACCACCCCGAACTACTGCGCCGGCATCGAGGC
Source organism: Amblyomma mixtum (assembly GCF_055824585.1). Taxonomy (NCBI): domain Eukaryota; kingdom Metazoa; phylum Arthropoda; class Arachnida; order Ixodida; family Ixodidae; genus Amblyomma; species Amblyomma mixtum. The sequence goes on from NC_143014.1 coordinate 38,051,329, forward strand.
ACCCAGAGTATGTGTACCACTGGGAACTGCTTCACACCATTACACCGCCAGTAAAGAATACCAGAGCCGAATATATCTGTCTTCAGGAACCTGTGAAAATTTACAATCCTCGAAGTCTTGGGAACCCTCACAGGTGAAAGGCGGTCATGTGCCATCACGCGATCGTAACGTCACCAGTCACGTGAAGTCGCGTGATTATGACGTCCTCAGTCATCTCCTGTAAGAAGCTGAGCTTCCAAATATAATCCTCTTAGATATGGCTCCCAAAACCTATGAAAAAATCAAGCAGACGGCAGCCAATCTGCTATGTGCACCTCTGTACATATGGAAGGCAGATAGCCGGATGCACTTTCCATGCTGTGGAACCCAGTTCAGCACTCGTAAGGCTGTCATTGCTGCACTAAAGTCCCACCACAACTCCCCCCCCCCCTCTCACCTACTCCCTGCACTGGCCAAACACCCCCAATGAAGAGGGTACGGGAAACGAGGATACGAGTGTGTGGAAGTTAACAGGTTGGAGGCCAGGCGCAGCTCGACAACCAACAGCTGCTCTGTAAATTCTTTACAAGCGTAACCGTTTTGTGCACGGCGTCCAATGCTGTAACATGTTATGCGAACATCACGTGGTCACGTGACAGCGACATCAGTGCCAGTCACCGCGAGCATACGGCCGTCTGGTGTGACGTCCATCGTTCACGTGACCCTGAGCATGGCATCACCGTGCCTATGAAGCCATCCGAGCGCGCTCCCCGCTCGCTGATTGCCTGACTCTTTTAATGCGTGAGCATTAGAGGAGATATGTCGGGGAGAAAGTGAAACCCTAGGAGTTAATGATTGGTGGCGAGAGGAATTGCCCGGCAAGAGCAATCTGGGTCGCACAAACCCCACCGGTGGCAGCGCCTGCCATGGCAGGGCAGCGGGGCATAGCTTAACCGCTGCGCCAGGAGTAGTATGAGGACTCCCAAGGATCTATAAATGTAAAGTAGAGAATGGCCGATGTCGCAGCATTAAAAGAAGGTTACGAGAACGAGGACGCCAAGAACAAACAATAAAATAAATTAAAAAGAAATCGTTGTGTAGTCATGACAGTAGTTCGTAAGAGCGACGCTCATGCATTTCCGTCGTGTCGCCCAAGTAAGCATCACTGAGTTTTTTTCTAAGGCGAAAGCTTTATATGGCCCAGTAGCAACTAAATCTGGCAGCGGCGGCGCTGAGGAAAAGTGGTCCTCCCAATGACATTATCAACAAGAAAAAAAAATTTTTCAGAAGATGGGGGAAATTGAAGTAAGGATCTTCAGGTTTGGTTGGTTTATGGGGTTTAACGTCCCAAAGCGACCAAGGCTATGAGAGACGCCGTAGTGGAGGGCTCCGGAAATTTTCGACCACCTGGGGTTCTTTAACGTGCACTGACATCACACAATACACGGGCCTCTAGAATTTCTCCTCCAAAGAAATTCAACCACCGCGGCCGGGATCGAACCCGCGTCTTTCGGGCCAGCAGACGAGCACCATAACCACTGAGCCACCGCGGCGGCGTAAGGATCTTCAGATTGCAAGGTGAGCCCACGCAACCCATAGGCCACAAAATCTCATTGCTGTTTGGTGTATAAAAGCGAACTTAGTGTATGCGTTGCCTTATGACTGTATGCTAATATGCTAATGAGTAAGCGTGTCATTAGAAAGGAAGAGAAAAATATAAATAAAAAAATGTTTTTGCCTTCAAAGCACACACATAGTCTTAAGTGCCCTCCACAAATTTTAAAATGTTACTTTCATTCTTGCTGCTATTTACCAGCAAGCAACAAGTTCCTCCTCCTTTGTAGTAGCAGTAAAAATAAACAAGCAAAATTAGTGTATGATAATTTCCAAGAAAACACCGAGATCAGTTACATTGGAAGCATGCTCTGAAAGCTAGGGATTATTTGTGTGTCCAGCTTGTCATGCAGCACACTGGTTTAGTTTTGCAGAAAGCCATTTCATAGCTCTTAGAGCTTGTGCTATTATCTAGTGAGTATGATCAAAATCTCACCGTTACATCCCCTATAGCTTTCAAAATGGTGGGACTCAGCGTTAGCATGTTTTATGGAGGTGGTCGAAAAATGCAAGCAGATTGAGGTGCCTTTCAACCCAAGATCAAGCACTTCAAAGCACTTCTTGGCACTCGTAGCAGTGCAATGAATGGACAAGAACATCCATTTGGGCAACAAGGGCACCAATTTTGTGTGCTCTGCAGTCTCACAATTTCCTTAATATCAGATATTGTGCAGCACACAGCCAGAAGTTTGGAATGCAGCAAATAATATTTAAGTCATGGTTCCAGGCTGGAGTTACCATATCCTGATTGTCTGTAAAAAAATTGGTGCCAATTTACACTCCAGGTCTCAGGAGGATAAACACACCCTTTGTGAGGGATGAAATTTTATGAAGTTTCACATGCATAAAAATGGTAAAATTGCACTCGGAATGACTATATAAATTAAATTATGTCAATAGACCTCTCCCGGCCTACGTCATCAACGCACGTGTTTCTGGTCCGATGGGCAAAACATGCGCCGTACCAGGTGGGAGAAGAAAGGCTGACAGGCGTTTCGAATCAGGGAACAAAGCTGGTGGGGCAGTGCTCGGCACCTGAAAAACCGGTTCAGAACCGAAAGTCGACGATTTTGCCCATCGGGCCACACCTTTTTGACGTCACACTGTTTACATCAGGGAGAGGTCTATTTCAAGCAGTTTCCAGTAATGGTTTCAGAGAAAAAGTGGTACACATTTCTACTAACGACTTCATAAAAGGACCTCAAATGTAGTACATATTCGTTTGTGTCCCTTCGACACCTACACAATTTTTCACGAGGAATGTAAAATCCTTGAACAACTATTACGAGCATTCCACTAATGGACACGGGTAAAAATCTCAAAAAAGTTTTAAATTTTTTTTTTTGCACCAAGATGGCCTGTGCTGAACTGTTCACATGCGCTTGTAAAAACCCAAATAGCACCAAGATTAGCGAACTATAAAAACACGCTGAATGGTTTGCTTGTTAGTTTGGTTGATGGCAGCACACAAAAATATCGTGCACAGGTGCATTGTTGTCCGCTTGTGGGCACTTCAAACAGGGCAAACAAGTGATATGCACGTGTACCACTGCCCTACAAAAGAGTGCGGGCCAGGAGATTTTTTTTAGTTCTTTTTCTAGCCCATTCTACTCTTTGTCCCATGAAGGATGAAGCACTTAATCTTGTTCAGTGCAGAGCAATTTGGCACCTCATGATTATCTACTTTTGCTATCACAGAGTTCAGTTTATTTAGCAAAAAAAAAAAAAGCTATTGAGTGAACAAACTTGTGTTTTCTTCACACAGTGATAAAACTCAAAGCACCAAGACTGATACCATGAGTTCTGCACGACAGTTACATTGGCTGTGAGGCAATATGCCACAGGGAGCTTCTCTAAAAAAGTTTTTACACATTTTGAGCCTTACATTCTATGATTCATGCACCACTTTAAAAAATCCATTCGAAGTAATAAGGTATCTTGTTTTGCCAAGTTCTTAGACTTGCTATCTGTGACAAAACTTTTATTAGGTACAGATAACATGCCAGTCCCAAAACTGTCAGTAATCTTAATGCAGTAAAGTGTGGATTATTCAACCACAGGTACGTCATGTTCCTGTTATTTGGTCTCTTAGCAAAGCTCCACTTTTGGTAAGATACCCCCAAATGACATCCTTGGAAGGCATTTATTGGTCCCGATTCAGTTCAGAATGAAGTTTACAGTAACTTAAAATGCTACAAGAGAGAGAGAGAGCTCTTTAATGAAAAACAGAGATTTTAGCCGGTGTGTATACTCGTTGACATGCCACTCTGCGTAGGGGAGGGAATAAGGGAGTAAAGATGGAAGGCGGGAGCTAGAAAAGAGTGCGGTCATTGAAGAGGGTTGCAACGCAATAGTTCACTGCATGATGGCTTCTTTGGATGAGACCGAAGTCAAGTTCTGTGCATGTACAGCCTTCCAGGCCCGTGGAGCTGGCACATAAGAATATCATTGCACGTCGCTGCTGCCTGTAGCAGACTAAAGGGCCTAATATAGAGTCCACTGTGAGTGGCACTTGCTACAAAAGGTGAAGTAAGCCATCTAAAGCTCATGTACCAATGTGGCTCAGGTGCTGCCCTCATTGCTTGGAAAAAGATAGAACGAAACTGGTTCTAGGCATATGGAAATGTATCACACATGCTAATTACCTGTACAATCCGACAAAAACAATTCACATGTAGAAGCACTTTAGTATACGTAGCAGCAAAAATTTCTAAGAGTATGTCACTCTAGCAACTTCTTAGCTACCAGCTAACCACACAATTGCAGTGTCAGAAGGAAGAAACAACCTGGAAAAGTTTCATCATGATAGCTTTTAAAAGCCAACTGCAAAAAAAGTTTTGGCCTCATAAAAAGACTCTTTTCTGGTAGCATGTCCAGGGAGAGTCCTAAAAACAAGAGATGGCATTCGTTATTAACAGAAGCAAGTGCGCAAAGCATCGTTTATAAGAACCGTCGTTTCTCAGATCAAAACTTTAAATAAGACAGCCATTACCAAGTACTGGAAAAGATATACATATGGGAACACTTGGAACCACTCGGCCTCGAAGTTGCGGCACTTTGGTGGCTTGCTGCTGCCCATAAAAATCGCAGCAAGAGGGCATGCATTACAACTATGCACCGTGAGCAATGTAAACACTGATCGCAATGAATTTACAGCATTGCAACACACTGAAACAGGGGCCACTTTTTGTTTTGCCAACAAGAGATGGCGCTTTTAGTAAGCTTAACTTTTTCTGGCCAGAATCGACACAAAGTGGAATACGGACTAATTCTGACCAAACGTGGCAAGGACCCCCCCAACACAGCTATGTGCAAAAACAAAGAAAGCTATATGCCCCACAACGTTTGCTGTTTGTCGTACTTTGGAAATGCATACAGTGTGCTCGTTCATATCTGTGGTGGCTACACAGAGTTTCAGCATGGTAGTGGTTCCAGAAAGTTGGAAAAAGTTTACCACATTACCAAATCAGAGACTGCCAAGCAACATTTTAGCCACAGCCTTTCAGGCCTGTGGAACTGGCTTGAGCTGGGCTCAGACTACCTGACTGTGTGACATGCTGACAGGTGCATGCGTCATTGGCTACCGGGGTTTTACAATGATTGCAACAACGGTACTGGTTCTCCAACTTTGTCATGATTAGTTTTATAACATACGAGAACATTAAAAGGCATTTTAGCCAAAGTAAAATTTCATTGCAGTTGGCCTTTATTGATGTTCTGTCACACAAGACCGTGACTTGAATGTGGCAATGGCTGTTGACTTTCACTGCAATGCAGGGCCTAGGCAGGTGTCCCACTGCTGTATACAGGCCACGTTCATGATGCTTCGAAGGTGCTGGACCCATTTGGTTGCATGCCCCAAGAGCACTTCTCAGCTGCAAATCTATAGCCCAAGGCTTACAGTTCAACACCAGGTTGAGGCCTTGCATAGCCTCAACCCTGAGTCTGACTGATGTGCTTCCTCTGCACATTTGGCTTTTTCTCTCCAGCTGGAGCACCACTCCTACCCCTCCTACCACGATCATGCAGAAAAAGTGCAATTAAAAACATGATGGCACCATGCAGCACTCAAACATCATTAGCACAGAGGTAAGAAAATTTAAAAAAGGATAGCCTGGCCATGGATAGTATAAGGAAGAGTAATATGAAGAACACTAGGTACTCTGCCAGCAGTAAATTTAGCTATGCTCATAGTGTTGATGATGAAAATAATAACCCGTACCCACTACTAAAATCAAAGAAGCTTTGTATGCCATTGCTCTCGCCTGATAGCACTGGTGCTACAGACTTAAGCACAACACTGAATGTGTGTTTGTAGCTCTTATGTCCTCACTTTTCTGGTCAAGCTGGCTATTTAACACCAAAAGAAACCCTGAAGCAGTGAAAACACACAGTGTAAAGGTTGCTTGCCCACTCTCTCTCTCTGTACAGGTAGTGGGCTAGAACACAAACTTAATGCAGTCTCTGAGCCAGCGGTCACATTAGAGGGCTGCGCTTAAAAAAAATCACAAGGCTAAGAAACAGCGCTGTGCAACTGCAACACATACCAATTTTTTATTTAAATAGAGTGCAAAGCTGCGTACACAACAGAATCTGGTACATGACATCGGCAGCTTGAACACTGCTATGCTAAGAGTCATGTTTTTACTCTTTCTAAATAAATAAAAACAGAAAGCATACCAGAACTAGATAAATAATGGGTAAACAAGGCAGCAATCAAACCATGTGCACCAATCTTCATATAGCTTTAACAATGAAGCAAGAGAAAGGATACACAAACTACTATGCATACTGCAGTACTGGAAATTTGTCACCAGATGATACCAGCAGCTACAAAAAGAACAGAACACAGAAAAACTGAATCTCGCTATGTGTCTTAATTATTTACTTTGTACATGTCTCTCGTACAACTGTCACACAAGCACTTTCAATCCATCCACAATGAGTTGACCAGGATAGAACTCTGTGCATATCTGGCATTGCTACATGGTGAATTATACTGCAGTCAAGCCTGACCTTGCATGACCCCAATTTGGTTCCTGAAGCCCCAGTAAATTTTTTATTTGAACTGAGGAGCTGATGCCACCACCCTCATGCTCAGGAAACACTAAAAGGCCAAAAAAAAAATTACCGACGATTACGTTACTTCCTAATGCGAAATTTGAGCGCAGCAAATAAGCTGTTTCACCTTTTCGATAGTGAGTCAACCCCAGCTGCGGAGTTGGTTTCAGGGACAACGCCGCCGATGCCGACACAAACAATATGATACCCTCGCTTCCGCAGCGCTAAGAACCAGGTCTAGCCGTGGGAAGGTGGTCACGTATTCGTCGACGTGCCGGGGCCTACGTGAAATAACCGGCGCGTCGGCAACTGAAGAGCACCCTATCCGCCACACAAGAACAGGGGGGGGGGACCCTTTCCTCCTCTTTCTGCATGGCGGCGACGGTGTTCTATGCAGTCACGTTATCTTGACTCTCTAGCGGCGTCAGCGGCATCCAGCGGTATCAGTCGGTCGCTGCTAGCGCTGGGGGGATGAAAGGGGGGCGGAGCTGGTTACGAGGCCGACGCCGACGCGAAACCCAGGAACGGACGCCAAAGAGCTGCGCTCTAAAATTAGGAGTCACTTTGGTGACTAAAGTGGTGCAAGGCGAAAGCCTTAGTACAGCATTCTGTCACGAATGTGGTTGTGAATGATGAATCAAGTGCTGCCAGCGAATGACGCGTCCATTGGCTGTCTGCGTGTGTTACTGATGTGTGGCTAACATGTTAAGCTTCGCCTGTAAGAGTGGAACGCGACAGCGTCTTGCAACGCTGCCAGGGGGTCCACAGAACGCCATCGCCAATTCGGCTGTACGCCTTGCTGGACGGTAAATTTATTTTTTGAGGAAAGGAAATGTATCTCTCTCGCATATCTGGGTGGACACCTGCACCTCGCCGTAAGGGAAAGGGGGAAGATGGGAGTGAACGAAGACGCCATATTAGCTAGACGCGCCTTTGTTCATTCCAAACCATTCAGCTGGCATTACGGAGTGGCTAGCGTGCTCGTATCGCACTCCGGAGACCCTGGTTCGATTCCCCAACTCGACCAATTTCGTTCTCGGTTTTATTGATTTATGCGGTCTAACTAGAAAGGTTAATTAGGCTATTTCATATTTATATTATTGTATTTCTATCCATCGTGTTCTGTCATTAACCTGTCAATTGTTGGAACTGTCTAGGATGTTCGACACAACGTATATGAAACGAGCAACGTCTTACTGAGTGGGGAAGTGCGTGGTGGTGGAGGGAACGCGGCTTCGTACTTATCTGTTTTTTTTCAGCAGCGTCTCCTTCCGCGGACGCAGTTGTCGCTGCGGCGCGCGTCTTTCTTTTCTTTTCTTCTGACCTCTTCATTATCCTCTATATTAATTAGGCTAATTGATTAATTAAGCAATTAACTAAACTCAGTCCAACTTAGTTGCAGCATCACTATACGATCCCTTTGATTGGTTGCATGGTTACTAGCCAAAGTACAATTGGCCCCATTTGAAATTCGCGCACTGTGACGTCACGAGCATTTCGACCAATTGAAAAGCGTGACATTGGGGGCGGAGCTGGTTACGAGGCCGACGCCGACGCCGACGCGAAACCCAGGAACGGACGCCAAAGAGCTGCGCTCTAAAACATTAGCTGCAGTTAAACTACTGCTGAACCTGGTTATAGAGCGAAAGCTATGGCGTATCAGGCAACTATACACGGCTTGGCATCTGCAATGTTGAGTGCGTTCCAGACACTGGAGAGGCAGCACACCCACCCTGCCACCCTGGCAGGTGGCAGTTAATGGATGATCGCGAGAGTTTGCTTATCCAATGAACGCTGTGGCCTATTGCTGCAGTTCCGCGTGTTTGCCACAACGCTGTCAGCGCGAACACATGCAGCCCACATCTCTCTCTCACCACCCCACGTACCTCAAAGTGTGATTCAGGCGTCCACTGACCCAGGGAGCCAGTTATGCGCACTTCCTCTCCTTAAAATCATCATCGGAGTCTAAAATGTTGTCAATGCCACCGCCAATGAACACAATGAATGCCGACGGCCTATGGCTTAAGTGCCGCGTTTCTGACACGTTGTCAGTGTCAACACATGCAGCGCACATCTGTCACTACCACCATGTAGCTTAAAGCACGACGGAGGTGTCCACTGTTGCAAGGGGGCAGTTATGCGCCTTTCCTTTGCTTTTGAAGCTTCCACTCCTCATCGGTTTTGTAGGTTAACACTACTAAGGTGTCCACTGTTGCAAGGGGGCAGTTATGCGCCTTTCCTTTGCTTTTGAAGCTTCCACTCCTCATCGGTTTTGTAGGTTAACACTACTAAGGTGTCCACTGTTGCAAGGGGGCCAGTCATGCGCCTTTCCTTTACCTGTTGGCAACGTGGCATGGGCTTCAGTCATGAAGGCCATTTGAAGGTGAAACTTGAGGCCACCGCGTGAAGCGAAAAAAAAAAAAAACCTAGCGTGAAGCTTCTGCTTCAAAAGTACTGAGCGGTGTTAAGGTATCAAGTTTTAAAATAACTTTGTAATTTATTCAATGCGGCTTCATTCCCAAAATTGTGTTCGGACTCTTGATGCCACGCGCGTCCTTCAGTAGCCGTAAACAAGCGTGCGAGCACGAATGCAGCACGCATGTGCATGGCCAATGAATGGGTTTTTAATGGTTTGTGATTAAATTTACTTCAGCTGCATCAAGATTAGATAACTTTTGATCAAAAGTGCTTCTGTTTACTTCCACATCATTGCAAACTAATTACTTTTCATCAAATTATCTGATTGTGTGGGAACATGCAGCAGGATTGTATGTCAAGCACTAATCTTCAAATAGAATCAGATTCAATCAGGACTGAAAGTTCACCCATGCAGTTATCAATTAAAACAAAATGCGTACAGAAAAATATGAAAAATAAAGATGTATATAAAGAAATACAAAATAGAGAAACATGTGCAGAAAAATACAAAAATTCTCAATAGCAAGCACACAGTTGTGTCTAACCTGCCAGGCTTGGAACTGAAGCTAACATACTTGACTGTTGCAGCCACAAAAAATTCCCTATCATGGTACCCTCCCAGTGTCATACCTTACTGTAGTCTCTGCTTCACAAACATAGTCAACTTGGCCTTCCAGCACGAGCAGTCTAATTCCAATCACTTCAAGGCTCCTCCAACCCTCACCGCCTGGGATCTGGCATGCCGATATTGGATGTAGTCCGCTCCAGGTAGGCAAGTGGACCTGGAAGGCCCTGTGCTGAGCTGCCCATTGGCATCGACTGCTGGCCCTGAGTGGGCATGCCTTGTGGCGTGCTTCCAGGCGGTGCTTGTGGCTGTGGCTGAGGCTGCTGTCCTGGCGTGTTGCTTGTATCATTCAGCAGGCTTTGCCAGTAAAGGATCTTGTCGTTATACTTCTGCAGTAGCTGTTCCTTGCGAGCCAACTCATTCTTAAGCTCTGTGTTGTCCTGCAGAAGGGGAGAACCAGATAGCTTACCTTCAATTATTAGAGCCACTACTTGGCATGTAATGGCCCCACCAACCCTTCACCACTGCCCTATTCTCGGGCTAAGAGTGGCCCGGAAGAAAAAGTGGTTTCTAAAACAGCAAAAAAAAAAAAAACTGATTTTCCTTGTTGCCAAGGCCACATGAAAAGAAGCGAATGTCTATTGCATTACTATACTACAAAGAAAGAACAGCAGGGTACAACCAAGAGGTACTAGTTTCTAGCAGGTGGCTTTTCTGTAAAGGAACCAGGGGTGCGTCTTTCGATGAGATTTTCCAAAAGGCCGCGCAATTGGCAAAAAGTGCACCTCTCATCATTGTGGGGAATTTTAACGCATATAGCTTCTTGTGGGGATATAGTAAGGAGGATATTAAGGGCAGGAGACTCGCTGCGGCCATATCGGACCTAGCACTGACGATTCTTACTGACCCGCAGCATCCCACGAGGATTGGCAACAGTGTCTCGAGAGATACATGTCCAGATCTCTCGTTGGTTAAAGGAGCGAGAAACTATGATTGGCACAACACGCAGGAGACCTTAGGGAGTGACCACTGCATTCTCAAGATCTGCCTCGACTACAATAAGCATCGCAGACCGAGAGGGAATGCACGGCTCACGGACTGGTCGTTGTTCCGACAGGCGGAAGACTCTACGCTCAACGCGCCCATTGAAAAGTACGGGGAGTGGGCTGAGTCGCTGCTTAGAGTCAAGGACCACTTCACACGTACGCTTCAGACATCAGAAGAAGTCCCGGCTATTGACAACCACCTACTACATCTATGGGAGGCCAGAAGAAGTCTCACACGGCGGTGGAAAAGGCAAAAACATAACCGCAAGCTCAAGATCAAGATCGCGAAATTAAGCTTGCAAGCAGAAGAGTATGCACGATCCCTGGCCAAAAACAACTGGTTGGCCAAATGCGACTCCATTGAAAGGCACCCTTAGCACCAAGGCGACGTGGAGTCTTCTTAGATGTTTGATAGAGCCCTCTAAGTCTCGCGGGGATCAGCAACGTAATCTCAAGAGAGCCCTACACGGCTTCGCGGGCACGGACCAGCAGCTAGTTGCAGCCCTCGTGAGCAAGTACCTCTGTACAGTGAAAGACAACGAGCCAGTACGGGATTATGAGGGTATGGACAATCCGGACCTGGACAGAGAGTTCGAAGTCGAGGAAATACAGGCGGCGCTTATGGCCATGAGGCGGGGCACGGCGCCAGGGAACGACAGGGTGACGGTGGGATTGCTTGTCAATCTCAATCAGCAAGCGCTTGAACATCTCACGCAGTACATCAACGAATGCTGGAAAAGTGGACAGTTACCCAAGGCATGGAAGACGGCTGATGTCAGCTTTATTCCCAAGCCTGGAAAGGAGGTGCACATCAATAACCTCAGGCCCATCTCACTTACGTCGTGCGCCGGGAAACTGATGAAGAAGGCGGTATACATGCGACTTTCTACGTGTATAGAAGACCACAATATTATACCTCACACAATGTTTGGGTTTAGGGCACACTTGTAAACCCAGGACGTGTTACTGCAGCTGAAGATGGAGGTTATCGATCCCCCGCGCAAACGAAACAGTAGGGCCATACTGGCATTAGATCTGAAGGGGACTTTCGACAACGTGAAGCATTCCAAGATTCTGGACAATCTACAGGGTACTCACTGCGGAAAGCGTACCTTTAATTACATCAAGGCTTTCTTGCAAGATAGGCAAGCGCACATCAGGATTGGCGACACGAGGTCCGAGGCGATACCCATGGGCACCAGGGGGACGCCTCAGGGAGCAGTCCTTTCTCCACTGCTCTTCAACGTTGCCCTCATGCACCTGCCGGAACAACTTAATGCCATAAGGGGAATCCGCCACGCCCTATACGCGGATGACATAACCATACGGACAACGGAGGGAAACATGGGACAGATGGAGGAGGCCCTCCAAGAGGCTGCCAGTACGGTTGAAAAGTATGCTGAAGAATGCGGACTGCGCTGTTCCCCGGACAAGTCGGAGCTCCTCGTCCTGCGAGGGAAGGGGGATACTGCATCGCTGGAAATCTCGGTCCATGATACACCTATTCCCGAGGTGGAAACAATACGGATTTTGGGGCTGCTCATTAACAACAAGGGTGTGAACACAGCAGCGATCACCAAGCTCCGAACGGTGTGCAAACAAGTCATCCGTATGATATCTTGGATCACAAGCAAGAAAAACGGCATGCAAGAACAGGATACCCTTAGACTAATACAGGCCTTTGTCATCTGCAGGATAGTGTACGTGGCCCCGTACCTTCGTTTGAGGAAGACCGATCTAAACCACCTGGACGTTATCATTCGAACGGCTTATAAGAAGGCACTCGGCCTACCCATGAAAGCATCTACGGAGCGTCTATTAAAACTAGGGGTACACAACACGGCTGATGAATTGATTAGCGCCCATCTTACAAGCCAGGTAGTGCGACTGGCCACAACTACGACCGGCCGCAGGGTCTTAGAAGATTTAAACATTAGCCTTCCGCAGCAACTGGCTTGGAGACAAGATATACCTAAAGAGTGGAAGAGCAAATTCCTTACGCTTCCGCTTCCCAAAAACATGCACCCGGAGCATCATCATGCTAGACGAGTGGCGAGGAGCAAGAAGATGAACGAGTGCTATTCAACAAAAGAAGGAGCCTTCTTCGTGGACGCTGCGGGTCCTGTACAAGGAATATCAACAATCTCAGTGGTGCACCAAATGCAAGTCGTGGACGGGCTTTCAGTTAGTAACAGGGATACACAGGCTATGGAGGAAGTAGCGATAGCCCTAGCTGCAACGCACTCCGAATCTAAATACATAGTTACAGATTCCCAGGCGGCTTATAGAAACTATATGCGTGGCAGAATCACGCCTCTAGCCTGCAAAATTCTTAGTCAATGTAGGACTTCATCTGAACGGAAGGAATTAATATGGGTACCAGGTCACCAGGGCGTTGAAGGAAACGAGCGCGCACACGCTTCGGCCCGAGCTTTTCTTCCCCGGCATCCTTCTACGTCCTCCCTTCCTGATTCTGGCTCCCCCTCTCCGCTAACGACATATTCAGAAATATTGCAACATTTGCGCCTTGAAAGGCAGACACTCCCGAGGCCCGCTAAGGGTCTCAGTAAATCAGAGGAATGTCACCTTCGCAGGCTACAAACTATGTCTTTCAATAACCCAGCTACGCTTCACGCCATTGAGCCCGAGTCCTTTTCGGCACAGCGCGAATTTTGTGGCCAGAATGCAAACTTGTACCACACGGTATGGGCTTGTCAGAAAAATGACAGCATTGAGATCATAAATCAGCCAACGCGGGAGGGCTGGGAGGCGGCCCTGTCCAGCTCGGACCTCGAGGAAAAACGAGCCCTCGTCGCCAGAGCACGGGCAGCGGCTTTCACCAACGGCATCCCGGACTAGGGACCCGATCAGCCTTCCCTTCAACTAAGGCATTGTGGCTTTAATAAACGTTTTCATCATCATCCTTTCATTACATGTGTCAACGGTACCCTAGAACTCAACAGCCTTCTATTAACTTTACTTTAATGACTAATGGAGAGAATGAAAATAAATTTTGCTGCAGCAAGCTGCTAGTGAGCTCAAAAAACACTGCCTTGGGACATCAATGCTCACTGACAGTGTCTGGGCTAGAGGGATTACTATTTTCCAATCAGGTCTCAAAAAACACCAAGGAAAACATTATGCTTTGAACTACTCGGTATATAGGTATGTGGGGTTTTAGATTTCGAAGCTACACCTGGACTATGAGAGATGCCATACTGTCAAGAACTGCAGATTATTCTGGATCCCCCGGAATCCTTCAGCATGCACTGACATCACACGGCATTTCGCATGCATTGAAATGCAGCTGCTACAGAGCTAATTCTATCCCACAACCTTGGGCTCAGCAGCCAAAAACCGTAACCATGGCAGGTGCTATGCAGTATACCACATTATTTTGATTGCTGTATGTGCTCCAGTGTATGCAGGTTCTGTAACAGGCGTACTTGGCAACTATATTATGCTGAAACCTGAAACATGACATCTGGCAGTGAGTAATCCTCATGCGATGCAGAGGGCAGCAGAGTAGTTGCTCACTGAACTATGCGAAAACAAAAGCTGCCTTTTTTTTCTTACATATAATGGCTGACAAACTTTAAAACACCTAGGGGAAAACACTCTGCTCAACTTGTAGTGCACACAATCACACCTGCAGTACTCTCTGAACGCTACTTTGCAATGAGCACCCAGAGTGAACTAGTTTTAACAATACACTTATCAAACCATGATAGCAGTGCTCATGCACACAAAAGGCCACCAAACACCACCATACATAGAGACAGGGGCCCACTGTTCCAGGTTCTATGCTAAATCATGCAGGAGTAGAAAGAAGTCTCCGCAGACTGACTGAGAAGTGCTTTTTTACAGTGAGTAAACATGAAAACTAGCTCAACAGCCTCAACAGCAAATATCAACTAAGTAAAACCGTTGCTACAAACCATTTTGCTCTCAACACATCAAGCCAATGATGCAATACATCAGAACCATAAAGACACACCAAAGGCATGCATTGCAACAATAATGACAAATTCATAGTTATGACTTGCAAGTTTTGCAATAAATGTCTAAAAGTAGCACAATCATTTTAGAGCTAGCGTTTAAATAACTAACAGTCTTTAATCCAATTTGACACTCAGCCTGCACCATTTCTTTGCAAAACCATCCCGACAACCAAGAAACACTATGGGTAATACAATCTTTTTATATAAAGGTCATGGCTACTCAGTTTAGACACCTGCCACAATAAATAGTTGAAGTGTTACCAAGCTGTAAGTATTGCTGACTACAGCTGAGTGCACAGAAAAATTTCTGCAAGGCATTGTGATCCCTTATGGCTTCGTAAGGAAAACTTGCCTCCATGACAATTTGCTCCGACTTCTGTGCCGACAGCACCAGCCTTTTTTGGAGGAAGAAACTCTCCATCTGTTTTGCAACATCCAGAAATCGTTGTATTGTCTGCTCCACTCCTAAGAGCGAATGAACCAAGAAAAGAATTACATGGTCAGATCTTCACACATGTCAAGCATACATACATAAGCACACATAAGAATGCATTCATGGGCAACCTATGAATAGAATGGCCAGGTGAAAGGTGCTATTTGTATTTATGTAATATATTTTTTAAACACTCCTCACGCACTAAAAAAAAGGGGGGGGGGGGGGGGGGGGCAGTACAGTTTTCCCATGGAGTGAGTGAGTGAAAAACATTTATTGTCCAACAGAATGAGACTACCTCACCCAGACCTCCCCTGTCCCATACCCTCAGTTGAGGGAGGAGGATCAGGAGAGATCCGGCCGCATGGGGTAGTCGTGTCCGATGCTGGCTGGGATCTCTTGTATCCCGGCGGCCTCTTCAGCCAGTCGGACGGCGGTGAGCTGGAGCTCAGGGTCCGAGCTCCGGAGCAAGGTCTCCCAGGCGTCTCTACTATTAATTTCTTTGCCCTGCCTGGGGATTGGCTACACTCCCATATTATGTGGTCGAGGGACCCTCTCGCTCCGCACTTCTTGCATTTATCGTCTTCTATGTCAGGAATTATATGTTTGGATAGAATTGAGTGTGGGTAGACATCTGTTTGTAGACGCCTCCACGCCACCGCCTGTTGATTGTTGAGTGTTATGCTAGGCGGGGGAAAGTACCTGCGATGTTGTCTATAATATTCTGTAACTTCCTGACAGGAAATTAGTCGCCCTTCTCTCCCGTGATCTGCGAGCGGTGGACCGTCGTGTGCAGCTCGGTGGTAGAGATCTCAAGCCACCTCGTGGGCCGCCTCGTTGCCACGGACAGATTCGTGCGCGGGGGTCCAGATTATATTGATTGTTCTATTCAATGTCGCTTGTCTTAAAATTTTGGCAGCGAGGGGAGAGACTCTCCCTCTACTAAAATTTTGGACTGCAGCTTTGCTGTCGCTTATGACGTATTTAGCTTTGGAACCGACGCAAGCTAGTGCTATTGCGACCTCCTCCGCCGTCTCAGTGTTTGTCCCTAGGACGGTTGCGGCCGTAATGATGGAAAATATCTTGCTTACAGGGGGATGGTCACCTTCCTTTCCCCTTACGCCTGCACATTTGTGCCTGCATTCACACTGAACTTATGGGCCACGCTAGGATATCTACTGGGAGACGAGAAAAAAGATATATAGACATCTGTCAGTGCTACAGGACTTGCATTCAGTAACTGCAGCCTGACCTCCTTATTTTCCACCCTATCCCTTTCATTTCTACAAGCTGCAGACTAGGTGCTTGAGTAAATAAACAGCAGTTCCCATGGCTGGCATCCATCTTTTCCTTCCTTATTGTTTTACGAGCAGACCACTATGAAAGACTGGTGCCCGTGAACACAGCTATATGTAACAAAGTCTAAAACAATTTAACACCAAAAGAAAACTCCAGCCATTAACATCTGCTCCAAGTATTGCTTATCTTTTTTTTTTTATGCACACAC
This sequence comes from Amblyomma mixtum, assembly GCF_055824585.1. NCBI lineage: Eukaryota > Metazoa > Arthropoda > Arachnida > Ixodida > Ixodidae > Amblyomma > Amblyomma mixtum. Next base: position 38,067,953 of record NC_143014.1, read on the forward strand.
TCATGAAACTGCAGCAGCATGCAGTGAAAGTGCAACAAGGACCTCATGAACAGCAACGTGTCTTCCAGCTACCCTGGAGTGTTCGCAGCCCAGAATCACCTATGCAGTGATTTGCAATTTTGTCTTGAGTGGACGCTGCAATGTTGGAAGTGAGTGTGTTACAATTTCCTTGCAGCAGGCCTCTTAACAAAAGTTTCAAGCTGCTCACAACTGCCACTAATAATGATAACAAATATTTCTCGGCAACTGACATACCTGTCTTTACCTCTTCCGAGTCGCGAACATAAAAATAGTCCGGATTGGTGACAGCCGCCAAACATGCCTGAAATTGAAAGGTTTGTTAGTGACTTGGACGTGAACATCTTTCCTCCTCCTAAGTTCCCTCTTGCTTTTATGCTTGTTCGTGATTTTCTCCACCAATAAATAACAGCAATGCTCGAAAATTTCAACTCATCTTCAAAGACACCACAACCAGTGACACATAAGGATAAAGCAATGAGAAAACAAGGCTGTGTTCTCACAACTACAATTTTGCACCGGATAACGCTCCACAGTTGGAACTTGTGGCATATGCAACAACTAAATCATACGAGCGCAACAAAGCGAGAGATACACATATATGAAAGCAAGATGGACATCTGGCAGATAATCACATCTACAACCACACTTAAGCAAAGCTTCGTCGAATAGAGCGCATGTGCGTCTCGACAAGCGCTCGCCGAGCTACTCTGAAAGCAGCCAGAATGGCGAGAACAGATCGATTTCAACGGGCCCACTTACGATCATAAAGGAGCGCTATAGGCTACCCGCACTTGAGCTCGGAGGGCAACTCATGCTCTGTGCAGTGACTGTTGAATGCCCTCCTTCGATGTCTTGCATCGGAACACAACACACTGGTGCAGGGCCTGTGCCAAGTCATTGTCAATCAACTTCATTTCCAAGGTATGACAGAAGCTCGGAGTCTGTTTTTTATTCAAAACGCCCCTGCTTCACTGTAGTAACACGGGAAATTGGCTTGGGTAGTGAAATAAATATTTCGTAGCATGCCAACAAACACGACCATTGAGGCGAGCCGCATTCAAAGGGTCATTTTTCCCAAACCGACGTTTGCAAGCAACAAGTATTGCGACCCATGCGAACAAGAACATTTTGAATTAGCCGCGCACAGACACCAGCCTGCTAAAGCGACTTTATCGCGAGGAAGGGCTCAAACGTAGAAAAGCAGTGAAATTAGGGAGATCATACCTGAAACGAGTTCTCAAAATCGTCCACGATGTGGTTGGACGAAGCCATATCCGACCTTGCTTTCTGCCGGCACGTCACCAGCACACCCGCAAAAGCTTGTACGCTTCTAATCCAGAATCGGCGCACAGCTCAACAGATGACAGTAGCATGGTAGTGATATATATCCTCCACAATTATCGGCTTTCGAATACGTTGTATATTAGGATATCGGACGGGTCGATGCAGCGATCACGAAGTCCGTTCTAGAACAACTGACGCGCGCGACCGCGCGACCGCTGACGCCGAAGCACCGAAGCCATGCGAGGCGACTGGGGAGGTTGCGGCGAAAAGGGGCCGAAGGCGCTGCGGTCGAAGCATAGAGTAACATTAAAGTGAACTAAAATATCGAAGTTAGGGTCCCTATCGAAGTCAAGGGATCTAAAAACGTTGATCGAAGTGGCTTGGTTGGCTTCCATGGTTGGCTTGCTCGCTTGAGGTAGAGGACATTGATATTGCCATTTTCTCTGGATGTTCTCGCTGCGGAGTGTTCAACGCGTTGTCGCGGGAGTCACTATGAGGAAACACAGCAGCCATACTTCAAACCATGAGCATTGTTATTGTGCCCAAAAATTTACATTTACACGTAATCATTGACCAGTAGCTTCGGGGAATAATGGGCCACCACCGACTATTCCGGCAAGGAAATGAGGTGCTCGAATGCAGACATATGGTTCCTATGCATCTAATCTGTTTTTCTCGCGTCCTGGAACTTTTGTCCCCGATAGTACTTGTGTAGCAGTACACTCACGCATCAGAGCGCTCAGTAGGAAACGGGCGCTCGCTCTGCGCAGCGCATTTGTTTGAGCTGCCGATAGAGAGGACGGTCACATGGGCTGCGGAGGCCGCCGTGGCGCAAGGACTTGCGGCCGTCTGACTCTGATCCCCAATAAAGTCGTTAGTTGTTACCTACCTATCTACTTAAGAGAGCCACTGGCGGTAAAAAGCGTTCCGCGAGGATTACCAGCAACTGAGTGTTATGCGCTGGGCTTTACCGCTTACGGTGTCTTCGACTGGTCACTTTCCTCTGACCACGGCCGGACCGACAGGGAACGAGCAAGACGGGCTGTGTTCAGACGCGAAGATCGGATGCGAGGAGTAGAAGCTAGGCGCCGCTGAGCTGAAGATGCGAAGCGCTGTCAAAGCGGTTACGTGACGGAAAGAGAACCTGAAAGCCTTCCATTGACCCCGACTACTAGCAACGTTCGCGCATTATATTTATTCCACCCCATATACCTTTTCGTTATAGAACGTCCGTATTTCATTCTTAGAGCACTTGCCGACAAAGAACTGTTCGGTGCGCGGACACCTGAATTCGCCCAGATATTATGGTTTATGCGGGTTTAACGTCCCAAAGCGACTCTGGCTATGAGAGACGCCGTAGTGAAGGGCTCCGGAAATTTCGACCACCTGGGGTTCTTCGCCATCACTGCCATCGCACAGTACACGGGCCTCTAGAATTCACCTTGGATCTTGGCAGCTGGCATTGCTACTATGGGTCATGAAAACACTGCACTTTCGGCGTGCAAATGTTACACTATTTGTGCTGCATGCACTGATGACCGGCCCCAAAAAGAAGCCGTTGAGGAGGTGCCTAGTGCTAAGCCTTTTCGTATACTTGCAGCTGACGTTGGCGCGGTTACGGTGGGTAGAGTGGACTGCTGCCACGCACCGCGAAGAAACGTTCCGAGACTCCGGCACACACTGATGAACTTCGTTGGCTTGAAAGTTGCAGAAATCGAGTTTATCCCCCCCCCCCCCTTCCCCGACCATAAAATGTCGCCCCAGGCGCGAGTACAGACAAAGCCGGGACCGTCAGCGGAAGCCTTGCTGAACAAGACGACCCTATAACTGCGCATGCGCGTGTTTACCGGATGTAGCCAGCCGCCATCTTGGTTGTTGCCATTCGTGGCGTCGTCTGCACGACAGCCCACTTAACTTTGCGCCTTTTGGTTGGCATTACACCCAGTGACAGTAGCTTTCCGCCGTTTCGTTTATTGTGTTGAGGTAAGGGAAAAGCTAGAGGCTCCACTATGGAGTCTCGAGGGGTGCAATGCTAATCGCAGCAGGAGCAGCGCAGAGACGGTGGTCAGTTGCATGAAGTAGAGTGACCGCGACGGCGACGCTGCGCTTGTTACTCGAACCTTGTTTTTGAAAATGTTGCAGGAGACGATGGAAACGCGCTTGACGATCACTTTCATTCATTTTGCCAGCAGAACATTTCAACGCATAGCGATGCGCGTGTTTTAACGTCTCCATACAATGCGAAATTTCCGGAGCCCTCCACTACGGCGTCTCTCATAGCCTTGGGACGTTAAACCCCATAAACCAAACCAAACCAATGTTTATATTTCTTGCCACCTCATTTTGCTGTTTCAATATTCACTGTATTCATCTATAGGCAGACGTGTCACGCTGTGTGTGTGTTGTCCTTATTTTTTCTTCATGGCCCTTGTTCAAAATTGGCCATGCGATAGTTTTTTTTTGAAGCGATAGGATAGGATAGGATAGGATAACTTTATTTGGCTCTAGCACAAGTGTTTTTTTTTATGTGGTCAGATTAGTCCATCCGCAACGGTCGGTTGCCCCTATTCCAGGGCTCCGCTGGATGCTGCCGTCAGCTGAGCTCGCCGTATCAAACCGAAAGGTTCACTACGGGACCTCGCGCTTCAATCGCGTACTGTGCAAATTTGATTTTCAGCTGAGTTAGAGGTCAAACCATGAAAAAGAGAATCACTATGCATGACTGGGAGTCGAACCCGAAGCTGCACGCCGGAATACATGGGGCGTTTCCACGGCGGCGTGTCGGCGATTTTCACCCGACGGCGCGCACTCGACGCCCCGAGTCGAAAAAAACGTCCGCCGCCGCCGATCTGCACCCGCCAGATATTAAGGCGAAAGCCTTTAAGCGCTCATGCTCACGGTCATGACTCTGTCCATCCGTGCGTTACATCTGAAGTGAAAATCATAACTAGTCATTACTAGTCACAAGTCATGATTAACTAGTCATTAACCAGTAATGACTGGTTAGTCATGATTAGTCATTAACCAGTCATCACTAGTTAATCATTAATGGTTAGCCATGACTAGTTAGTCATTAACCAGTCATGACTAGTTAGTCATTAACCAGTCGTGAGTAGTTATGACTGGTTAGTCATGGTTGGTCATGACTGTCCATCCGTGCGTTACATCTGAAGTGAAAATCATAACTAGTCATTACTAGTCACAAGTCATGATTAACGAGTCATTAACCAGTAATGACTGGTTAGTCATGATTAGTCATTAACCAGTGATGACTAGTTAGTCATTAACCAGTCATGAGTAGTCACGACTGGTTAGTCATGACTAGTTAGTCATTAAACAATCATGACTCGTTAGTCAATAACAAATCATGACTAGTTATGGGTCATGACTATAGCCCATTCGAGTCGTCCCATAGCCGCCTCGTGTGGGCCTACGGCGATGTGGCCAAAGTTGCGTGGACAGGCTTAAATCCACGTAAATTACGTTAGCGTGCCGCAAGCAACTTATCCCCACAGAGAGTTTTAGTATAGCGTTTTGAAAACGTTAAACGCCATCTGCTTGACGTGCATGTGAACGGTCCTTCTAAAATGGTCGACACTGCCGCTACCTTGCCAAAATATAATATTTCCTAATTTTTTAAACGAATTATTACTGTAGTGCTTATTTTCGTCTGCAAAATGACCCCGAAATTTAAATAAAATGAAAAACAAACGTAAAGCAGTGGCGCCATCTAGTCAAGGCAATGTTAACTACAAGCCGTTCGAGCAAGAGTATTTGCCATCACATGACGTGTAATGTCAAAAAAACTATCTGAAATTTAATATAAACTCGCTTTACATCATTTAAGTCCATAAAACACTGCGAAAAAGCTCCATATCTATTTTTGTTTCGTTCCGGACGTTTGTGCTAGGTTTCGGCTGCCTTTCGGGCAGTTGCAGACGGTAGCAGTGCAGCTGGAGGTCCCTTTAGGCTTGCGCGCTCCAGAATCGAGAGCGTAGCTCAAAAACTGGACTGAATGGCAGCTTATACTTTATCGTCGAAGCAAGGTAAGTCATAGCGAAAAGCAACTACACCAGTAGTTGCCGGTAAACGTGCCGACCGGAATCGCAAGGACTGCTGAATCGGCTGAAGCGGGCGGCTCTCGCTTGGGAGGACGCCGCCATGTTTTCCCGCTAAACACGCAAAAGCCGCACCGCTAACTTCTGAAAATTGCGTGCGTCCGCTAACGCTATTTTACCGTTAGCGTTCTGCGCATGCGCAGTCTGGACCCGCTATTCCGCTATGCACGCAATTACGCAAAGCCCGCAATACTAAAACTCTCTAATAGGTGAGGTGCGTTTCCGCCGTCAACGCAAAGAGTCATGGAAAAATCGTCTGCTAGCTACTTCCGGTTCCAAATTGCTCAACTGATTGCATGCATCGCCCTATTCACCGCGTAAGTTGACATCGTTTATGCGATAAAAAACTCTTGGTACTAGTCACTGATTGCACTGAAGCATCGAAAGAGAAGCCCGTACTACGTATCTGCACGACCTGAGCGCAGAAATGGACAATCTAGAGAGGTATGATTATTTTTTCTTGGTTGATATATGCCGGCCGCCGTAGTCCACGTCTGTTGTGCATATGCGCTGAGGGTGATTTCGTGTGCGTTTTGACATGTTTAGCGCATAAGTCATTACACAGCCGTTTTTTGCCGTGCAATCTGTGCAGCTGATTAGACGTTGCTCGTATTTTCCTGACAGCGTGTAGAGCCGCCAGTGTGCTAGCAGACGACCCATATATGCCACTGCGCGCGGCGTGCGTCTCAGCACATCGATGGTGCAGTAATAAATCGTCTTGTCGCCTTTTTGTTATTCCAGATCAAGTGCAGGTGGCATTTCATGTGAGAACATGCAGGAACACGCCGCAAAGGAGAGCAGAGGCTTTAGATTATATATGCCACGCTGTGTTGTACGGAGCTGCGTGAATAAAATGAAATGGCTTGCCCGCGTGTTGTGGAGCAGAAATATTTTATCGAGTACTTACTGCTTTCAGTGATCCGTTGGAAATACGTTGCATGAAGTCAAGGTCGCCACGTTACTTACTTCAATCGCATGTGTGATTAGCCCTGCGCTGCGCAACGTACCATATTAGAGCGAAAAGTGCGTTAGGTACCAGGCTCCTTTCGTCACCCTAAAATCACAACTGCGGCAGGCTACAAGGCGAATCAACTTGCAGACTGCTCATGAGGCGAAGTTGAATTTCTCTTTCGATGCGTCAGTGCAATCAGTGACTAGTACCACGGGTTATTTATCGCATAAACGATATCAACTTACGCGGTGAATAGGGCGATGCATGCAATCAGTTGAGCAATTTGGAACCGGAAGTAGCTAGCAGACGATTTTCCCATGACTCTGCGTTGACGGCGAAAACGCACCTCACAAAGCCCGCTCTTCCGGTTTTGGCTGCCTCTGCCAGCCGCCGCCAACATGGCTAAAGTGAGCTTTAACATGGCGGCCGAGCTGCGCCATGATTTTGGCACAGAAATGTTATTATCGGGAAAATACTCTTCATCAGACATGAAATGTCGCTTTATTTGAAGAACACGGCCAATTCTTAGATATGTCTGCGCTTCCTCCCTGAAGCGAAAGAGTCGAAGAAAACCGTATAGGCACCCTGTACCCGCCAGGCACCGCCACCGTCGAGGCTGCGTTCAGCTCCCCCGCGCGGCCAGTGCCTCGTCCCTGTCAGGAAGGCTCGCCCCGCGACAGCGATGGGATGGCGTCTGCTAGCGGCTGCCGCTGTTCGTAGAGGCGGGATTTCGACCTATTCATTCGTGAAGCTGACAAATTCTTTCGAAGAGTGAACGTCAGGAAAGGAACGAAGCTTTTTGAAGCAGCTGGGCCATGTACACAATGTGAAAGAGGTGGTGTCGTGCGACGGGAGCGAATCTAGCTCCCCGGTGCATTGCGCAGACAAGCATCACTGCGCCACCGAAAACGATCAAATCAACGCTAAGAAATATTTCTATCTAATACCTGTCAGCGCTGCACTCACTCATTTTTTTTTTATGTAGCTATCTTCCCGTAGACAGCGTGCAGCCGCCAGCTGCAGTTGCAAGGCAGGCAAATGTAAACACGCTGCTGCCGTTGCCGTGTTTTTGGAGCGGTGTGAAACGCTCTCCAAAACGAGCCACCTGCAAGCCTGGGGTGTTCCTGCATTTAGAAAGGCTTACCCTGAACTTTTAAAGACGGCCAGGCGGCATAGCATTGAAGGTAATTAGAAAACTGCAGTTTCTGAGCGAACGGCGCAAACCTGACTTCATAACATTCTCGTTTGCCGCACCTCCGGTGTTCGATGGCGAATACCCTGTCCAAACTACGCCTTGAAATGATGTGCCAATTGCGTAATCTGCCACTCATATTTTCTCTTTTTTCAGCAACTGCCAGGCCATTATCGCTACAACACGTGGGTCAGTATTTTGGTGATATGAAATGTCCAATGAACGATCTTTTGCAAGCAGAAGGGAATGCGAGCTGCGGCGAAGCGCCTGTGCGCACTGAAACTCCTGCGGAAAACATAAAGCTTTTTGACTGGGATTCTGCAAAAAAGGAGTATCCTGGCTATTTCATGCAGGATTCTTGCAGAAAGCTTGTGCTCAAAAAGCAGAATTTCATTGCAAGGTTTGTTTAATTTCTACGCATTTAGTACAAGTGCCCTGATTCTTCGACATTAGGATTTATGATTATTGTACAAAATTACCACCCAGTCGTCCAAACGAGGAAGCAAAGATTTATCAGGAGCATGCTGCCGTTGCCCCTGAAAACGTGCCTTTACTGTCGAAAGAGACGCTGGACGACAAGGCGCAGTGGAAGCGAGCAAGGATTCCGCGCATAGCTGAAACTAAGGTAAACGATTTTTTGCAGCGCGAAATTTGGGCTTCTTCCTCAGGTGTACCTGCGGGCGAGTTTCGGCGTGGATTTTTGAGCCCACATATTATTGACAGCCAAGTCAATGACCGAAAATCGTGGGTGCAAGAAAAGAGAAGGGTTCCCAGAGAGCCATTAGCATTCCTCCGAGTCTGCTGAATTTGCCATGAGTCAAAAACCTGTCTAGGAGGTAATGCATGAGTCAAGTAAGCGTCTTCCGCATGGGTTTGACCATTGTTTGACCAGAAACCGCGCGCGCGTGTTGTCCGTCGCGAAGGGTGGGCCGTCTCCCAATGTCGCGTTGGAAATCCATAAAACCTTGTCCGAGGCGAATTTCTATATGTATTATTGCATCCTACAACACGCAAATCCTTATAGATACCTATGCACGCGTGCTGAAATTAGTACAGTGGTGTCGAAATGAACAATTTCGTCATAATAACAGAAGAGACGGCGTCGCTGCTCTCAAAGAGCTCCTCGCTCAGTGGTGTTTGCCATTTGATGACCAGTTTCGCGGTGAGTGATACGTGGAGGCGCGCCGCTACTTATTCGCTTCATGTATCTCCGGCCGGGCGTCGCGCCGCCAAGGCATTTTCTGCCGCACGAACTTCGTCTAAAAAAAACGTCGCATATAGCCGCAGCCAACACGCCTCGTGTTAAACTGCACCACACTCTCGCGCTGTGCATTGTAGAGCGTCGCCTTCATCAACTGCTCACTCAGTACATTTAGCCGTCTTGCCACTGATCACCAGGGACCAGACGGCTAAATGTACTGAACAGGACTTCTTCAGCTGCCTCTCGTGAACAGCATCTACGATGTCTTAAGGACATTTCTCTTCTAGAAAGCGAAAAATCCGGGACCTTCTGCTTTGCACACTTGTCGGAGCTCATGACACCCCTCAGGTAAACTCGCTTGTCCCACAAATCCAGCATTTATGCAGATAAACATCGCATGGAGAAGCAAACGGGACACCCGTGCGCCACGCACCGCGCCGACGCGGCTGCTGGCCGGAGTACCACAACTCCCAGAGTGCATCGCGGCGGCGGTGGCGTAGCGCAACTGCTGGTGAAATCGGTCTGTTGGAAAGTCGACAAGAGGAGGCTGCTCCAAAACGTCTCCTAGCGAAAAGCCATTACCGTCGAGTACAAACCCTGCATGCTGCGCTATGCGCACAGTTGAACGGGGCACACAGGGCCTCAATGTTTCACGGTGGATGCTTTCCATTTGAGTAGAATGGTATCTTTGCCTGCGTTTCTGACCTACGAAAAGCTGACCAATTGAAGACACTTTGGATTTTCGGACAACCTTTGTGTAACCCACGCGGATGTGGTCCTTGCGGTTGCGGATCCCGCTCTTCGCATCTGGAGAGTGTTCGGATTTTATAAAGCTACCAGCCGTGCTCGAAGGAGAGCTCTCTCCTTATTTGAAAACGATATGATTCCATATTTCTCACTGCTGTATGAAGTCTCCTCGCCATGTAAGTAAAGCTAACGTAGAGGTTTGTTCAAGTTGGTGCGACATGCAGTGTGAGGAATGGCGCGGCAGGGAAAGACGTGGACGAAAGAGAGCAAGAAAGGCGCTTATGTGTGTGTGCTTTCTTTCTTTCGTCCACGCCTTTCCCTGACGCACCATTTCTCACAAAGTAAAGATAAGTCCGTAACAATGCGCTCATAGTGCGTTACCTAAGTAATTTACGATTCGCTGATCACATTTCCTTGCTAAGTCACTCGGGAGATGAGCTGCAGTGCATGATCAATGAGTTAGACAGGCAGAGCAGAACGGTTTAAAATTAACATGCAGAAAAATAAAGTGATGTTCAACAGCTTCGAAAGGGAACAACAATTCTCAGTTGGAAGCGAAGTGCTGGAAGTGGTAAGGGAATACGTCTACTTAGGGCAGTTAGTGACCGCTGATATAAGAGGGAAATAGATAGAAAAACAAGAATGCGGTGGAGCGCATATGGCAGGTTCTTTCAGATCATGAATGACAGTTTACCAATATCCCTCAAGAGAAAAGTATACAACAGCGGTATCTTACCGGTACTCACCTACGGGGTAGGAACATGGAGGGTAACCAAAAAAAGGGTTTAGCTAAAGTTAAGGAGAACGCAGCGAGCTATGGAAAGAGAAATGATAGGTGTAACGTTAAGAGACCGGAAGCGGGCAGAGTGGGTGAGAGAACAAACGTGTGTTAATGTTATCCTATTCGAAATCAAGAGGAAGAAATGGGCTTGACAAGGCATGTAATGCGAAGAGAAGATAGCCGCTGGATTCCGAGAGAAGGGAAGCGTAGCAGGGGGAGGCAGAAAGTTAGGTGGGCGGATGAGCCTTAAAGGGCCACTGACCAGGGTCCGGACATTTTTGAAAAACAAGCCCACTGCATAGATGAGGCATCGAAGATAACCTCTGCAAAATACTAGAGCCATGCGCGCCCCGAAAAGCTGCGAAAATTCAAATCAAAGCCCGTTCGTTCTTTCCTTCCTTCAAAAACGGGCCCCGCCCACTACTCTGCACCCCGCTGACGTCAAGGGTGGCTACTTTCGCTAAAGGCACTCCATTGGTGCATCGTTCTGACTGACGGGAGAAGGTTGGGCGTAGCCTTGGCGTCGCGTCGTCTGCACAAGGCTTTCCGCAGCGCCTTCTGTTCTGGCTCATGCCTCCAAACCCGCATGAAGGAAAAAAAAAAAAAAAAACTGCGGAGGGAGCGTGCGGCGACAGCCTTGAACCCTTGCCATAAAAAGTAAAAAATAGTAAAACTGAGGGAGTTGGTTCGCCCCCCCCCTCCCCCCCCGCCGTGATCACGTCACGAGAAGCTCTGCGTGCGCGCTCCCTTCTCAGTTTCTTTTCTTCTATGCGAGCCCCCCAAAACAAGGTTTTAATTAGTAGTGCAGCAGAGCCTTTCCCTCGCTCGTCCACTTGAGCGCTCCGCATAGACACCGCTTATCCTCCATGCATCTTGCGTACGCCCTGACTCCAATGAACGACATGGGCTTCGGAGCGGAGAAAAGACACAAACACACAGAACACAAACACACATGAAGAAAAGCAAACGGGCGGTTGCCGGGTCCGCACTTCGCCGTGTGTTTCGAACAGAAACGACTTCCGCCCATCCGCTCGTGAAACGGTGGGGAGGCCTAAAAAAAAAATGAAAAGGTGGCTCGCTAACTGGGAATGACAAACAGATGTATGAAAGGGTGCGCTCGCTAACAAGTCTAGGTGGTCGAGCCGATCGCGCCTCTCGATCGTTCAGTGTGCGGAGAAAATGCGACGACGCTGTTTCAGCCCCAGCAGCAAAAACCAAGAAAAGAATTCTATTGAAGGCGGGGCCATGACGTAGCCCCGTGACGCACTCCACAGACACCACGCCTCCGGCTTACGTCGGAGAAGGAAGGGGTGATTTTGCCTTGCCGAGCCTACTCGACGAGGAGCGGGAGAGAAGAATTTCGAGGAGGGAATGGAAGGAGAGGAGGCTCGCTGAAAGAGAGGTAGAGAGTGTCTGCTGAGCTGGGGTGGTCCGTGGCCCTTTAAGAAATTTGCGGGGATACGGTGGCCGCAGCTGGCAAAGGACAGGGTTAATTGGAGAGACATGGGAGTGGCCTTTGCCCTGCAGTGGGCGTAGTCAGGCTGATGATGATGATGATGATGAATAAAAATATTCAGAGGGAAAAAACCCTTGAAATATCTTCAAGAAACGGCAAGTGTCTACAAGGCAACAAACATTTTTCTTTCGAAGCTCAGAACTTTTAATAAGCCAGAGAGCTGAAACTTTTAAATGCTTTAGGCAACGAAAGTACTAAAATTTTGCATCGTTCGGATCTTTAAATTTACTTTTGACGCGACAGTGTTAGGAGGACCACGAAGGCTAAAACTGTCCTTTTTTTGGCGGCGCCGGCGCAAGTATCTGAGTGAAGCCTCCATCTTTCAACAGTGGCAGGTGGTGTTTTTGTAAAATTTTCCTGTGTGCCTGCAAAAATCACTAAGGTGGTTTTATTTTTCGGTGTGAAAATAATAGGCTGTAATTGGGCGACCGTAAACAAAGACCTCGTCTGGGCTTTCGTGCGTCCCTTCAGCAATATTCAGGAGAATGTAAATGAAGCCTCACGACTTAAAAACACACAGCATTGCGCGGGAAAACGCAGACAGCAAGAATATCGACAGTACGAAACCGCATCAAGTTCACGAATAGCTCTCTGGACCCCACGCGTCCGGACTTCGTCGCAGTTTATGGCTTTGACGGCAAAACATTTGAGAAAAAGCTTTATCAAAAATCTTGAGGAGCTCATTATTACCCACGTCGACAAGCAGCCGTGCAGCAGTTGCGCATAAATTAAGATCGTTCTGCCCACTCTACCTGCATCACTTAGTTATTCATGAGAAATCGATGTCACTGCTACTGAGCATGCGCAGTGGCGCCGTCAGCGCCGCCACAGGGGCCACAGTCTACAAGGGTGCCGATTCCATGGTGGTGAAGTTCCCTTGGCGAGCTGGCGTCTCCTCGGCCAAAAAAGGAGTGCGGAAGCCATCTCTGAACAGAGAAAAGGGAGAGAGCATGAGCGTGCGCACGGACAGGATTAAAGGTGAAAAGGAACACTAGAGGAGATACGAGGTAGGAGAGGCGAAAGCAACAGGCAGATAGAAAAGAAAAAAAATTGAAAGGAACATTTAAGCTCCGCTTTAAGGATATGACGCGATAAGGTAATAGGTTAATTCCCGTATATTCAGATGGTCATTCTCGATTTTACATTCTAAGAACCCTGGTAGTCCTCGCACCCCTCCTGGCGCAATGGTGCAGCGGTTAAGCAATGCGCCACAGCCTTGCGATGGCAGGTGCTCCCAGCAGTGGGACTTCTGCGGCCCGAGTGACCGATCATTAATTTGACTGCCACTTGCCACGGTGGGCAGTTTGTTCACTATTCGGTGGGCAACACCACAAGGCCACGTGACCTAGGTTGCCCGCCGGCCTCCTAGGTTGCTATTTGGGGACCACCTGCCAGAGCCACGGTCGTGATTTTTCGCGCACAACGCCGACACTGACATCCCCGACACCGGATTGTCTGGGTAACAGGGCCTTTAAAGATATCGCGTTAAAAACTGGAGGCCACACTCAAGCTCCGCCTGAGAGGCATGAGGCGTTAGCGTTAATGGGTTAACGCACATATATGCGGGATTCGTAATTCTCCACTTTAGATTCATAGATCGCTGGGGGTTCTCATACCACTCCCGCCGAAATGGTGCAGCGGTTAAGAGATGCGCCACTGCCCTGCGTTAGATGGTGCTGCCACCCGTGGTTTTTGAGGGGCTTAGGATGTTATCGAGCAACCGTGCGCGGCCAACGGGAGTTAGTTTGCTCACAATCCTTCGGGCAGGTTGTGAGGACGATACAAGGTCGGGTGACCTAGAACAGTTACTGGAACGGCCGGAGCCACCGGCTGTTCCGGCTGCGGCTCTTCAAACGGTCGCGGTCTCCAACGCCGACGCCGGACACTTTTTTTCGACACGGAGGTATAGTTGAATTTAAGGTCTTGTTCGTTTATGTCAAGGAAGGTTTCCAAACCCTTCCTCTGGTGAATTCGGCGTGGAAGAAGACCAGGAGGCGTGTTTGAAGGTGATGAAGATAGAAGAGCATATATTTACAGCATACATGTACAGAGAGTAAAACTGGAAACAGCAGAAATTAATTTACAAGAAAAACAAACTTTGCACTACTTTACTCATCGACCTAGCAGGTTCGAGCCTAAGTAGCAGCACTGTATTACATGCTAAGCATGGAGCCCCAGCTCAGGCTGGACTCCATTCGTTCACTTCGGTTTTTATACCTTTAACAAGCAAACAATAGGGGCGGTCATTTTCAGTGGCCCGCCCCTAGCATCAATTCTCCAATCAAGCATAGACCTACCCCGTGGGTTGGGCTCAGCCTCAAACCCAGGGTCTCTCTAAGAGCACAAACAAATTCTACACCACTCTCTCTTCGGTAAGGGGATGCACATCCTCTCCCGTCGGGGCTGTCCTTCCGACCTGTCTCAAGCACACCGCCACCCCCCTCTCCACTCGCGCTGCAATCCAAGTTCTTGGCACAGATGCGTGCCACCCGTCATCAGTGCGTGTCATCTGCAAGCAATAATTGGGAGAGAAGCCGGTACAGCACAGACGGCGGAACGCTCGGACAAGAGTGATCAGATGAGCGGGCGAATATGAGTGAGGGACGGATGTTGTTCCCCGCATCGCCAAAAAACGCTGTAATCGTCTTTTCCTGGGCGCCTTTTGCCGGCTCGGCAAAGCAGCTAAGGGACGGTTCCTCTTTTCCCCACACATTGGGCCAAGATGTGAAAGAGAGACGCCTAATCACCGTCCTTCAAAGACGCCTCGTCTAGGCCCCGCGGCAGCGCAGGCAGCTGTGCCACCTTGGGTGCCTTCCCGACAATGGCCTACGGCGTGAGGGGGCCCCGTGAAGATAGCACTGCGTCAAAAGACCAACTCCCCATCTGCACTGGGCTTGGAGGGTCTTTCGTTCTTAATGGAAGCTTCTGCGGGTGCAGGCGTCTTACAAAGGACTGTAGCCGGAAATGAGCGGCGACCTTGCCAGGCAGCAGCTGTTGGCCATCGGGTGCTTTTTCGACGTTAGCCTGTGCGTAAGGGGGGATGGGGGTGGGGGGGGGGGGCGGAAGATAGCGGCAGTGCGGTGCATCAAAAGAGCATGTCCAACTCCCCCCCTGCATTGTACTTGGGAGGGCTGTCGTTTATAATGGACAGCCACTTCCGCGGGGGCAGCGCCCTGCAAAGTGGTTGCAGCTGGAAATGAGCGGCGGCCTTACAGGGGTACTAGCCCAACTCACCGATTGAAGTCCTTTGGCTTGAAGAAGGCTGTGCCACCAGAGCTGAATGATGGCGGCACCGTCTGGTTCTGGGACACATATCCACCACTCTTTTCGATCCGGCTTCACTCTGCGGCGGCCTTCTTCTGGCCGGCCAGCACGCAGACCTCCTGTGGAGACCTCTGCTGCTTGATGCACCGCGGGCCCGACGTCAGCGCACCAAATCACATCGGGCCCGTGTTCTGGATGTCTCGCACGACCTCCTTGGAGACCTCGTACTCGTCGACAGGGCACTGCTCTTCGTCGAGGGGCGTCGTGGTCGACTCCATGCCTTCCTCTGACTCGTCCCTCTCCGCGGGGTCATCCTCGATGGAGGCTGAGGATGCGGTAAACGGCGCGCCCCACCGTTCTCGTCGGTCACTGCTTGCCCTGGTCGCCAGCGTCATCTTGGTCCGTTCTGAACGCGTCCATCAGCACGGTCTGCGTCTTCTGTTGCGCGCGCCTTCGGCTCCGGTTGTTGTTGTTGTTGTTGTTGCCTTGGTGGCATGGCACATACCCACAACGGGGGATTGGCCAGGGTTCAGTGAGGAGAGCCCAATGAAGGCAAATTGGTGCCAAGCTAATGGATAACCTTTTGGTGCCAAGCTAATGATTAACTTTGGGTACGTATTGCGAGGAATTAAATATGGAATTTAAAGAAATTACGGGAAGAAATGAATGAAAAAAACACAACCGGCATAAAGATTAGAGAATTGAATACCAGAAAAAATTCTGAATGATTTTGCAATGCGGACATTTTGGGTACCATTAGCAAGGGAACCTGCCGGTAGCAATTATGTAATTGTGGAGGAAATCGCAAACTTGATGCAATGCGAAACCTCTGGCGCTAGCACCGAAGGAGAGAAGAAGCGGAACCGACAAAGTGAGTCCCATTCGAGAAATTGGAATTTCGAGATACGGCTCCGGTTTTCGAAGATCTTCTTCCGTCAGCCTCTGGCTCCGACTCCTCGAGGCACGCCCCTCCAGGAGTTCGGTCCGATTTCTGGCGTGTTTCACAGCACAGCTGTTTATGCTATGTTTTCCTGCTGGGCCTCGATCGGTGGTTATTATGAAGCTGATTACGTGGCCACCCCCTGCATACTTGCATATGCATCACGCTACCTTTGTCGTCTTTGGTTGGGGCGCGCGCTGACTCGGAATCACGCTGCTTTTCCCAGTGTTGCGCAACCGTAATGATCATCGCATGGGGCACGCGGCCACAAGACACCACCAACCGCTTAGAAAAGCTTCTTGGGCTAGGGAGTCTACATGTGGCGTCCATGTAAGTACTTTCGTGCGCTCTGTGCGCCCCCTCGTGTTCTTTATAGGCTTTGTAGGCTTGTACGTATAGGGGTTGGACATTTAAGTTTTTATTAATGCGTTAGAAGTGGCAGGCTCAGTGCAAGCGGAAATGGCGGCCACCGTCACGCGTGTCGCCTGACATAACGAACCTCAGTTTGCCACCCTGAATACAACGAACTTTAGTGGGTTAACCTCGGATATAACGAACCTAAGTATGACACTTCGGGTACAATGAACGTAAGTGTACCACCTCGGATGCAATGATCTTCAGCGTGTCTACCGTGGATATGCTAAAGCATTCAAACGTTCCACCGAATATCCCCCCTTTTTTTTTGGAACTTCGGCTGGCTATTTTTGGTGTTCATCGTCAAGTCAGAAGCAAAGGATGCATTTGTGGCGTACGACTATACTTGCAAAGTTAGCTGGCCTAACGTACACACTATCCGATTGCACAGCTGCGTTCGCATTGGTATTGTCTCAATTAAAGGTTAAAGTTTAAAAAGCAAAACAATGATTGAAAAGAGATCTATTCGGATTATTTAGCACCCGTTCGTGTGCGCCGAAGCCGACACGTGCTGCTGTAAAAGAGCGCGCGTGCCTGAGATTTCCGCGTAAGAACACGTTTTGGTTGGCTTTCCCACACAATCACCACTGTACGACAGCAGTGTCTTGCTGAGAATGTGTACGCCAGACCGAAGGCTGCCCTTTCAAACGCCGTTCAACCTTGCAACCTTTGCAACTCTTGCAACCCTTTCAACGCTTTTCAACCTTTCAAAGGCAGCTTTCAAACGGCTTTGTAGCCGCACGGGCAAACCGGCACCGCACACCGGTCATGGGCAGCACCACGGGCCTGAGAAGTGGGTTCGACGCACGCATTCACTGCCGCCCTGGACCATGCGTGGTATGAATGCACCTGCACTTCTCTCTCCCCTCCATCATTGCTTCGCTCAAGGTACGCTGCAGGTGTCTACCTGGAGTGAGACAGCACGCTCTCCCTTTCTTTATAACCTCCTTCCACTGACTCTGTGAATTCCCCTCTATTCCATTAGGCAAAGGTGACCACAAGTGGTCGATATTAATACAAAGCCCTCCACAACGGCACCTCTCTCTCTGTACCTTCTTTCACTCCCTTCTCCGTGCCTAGCTGGAAACGTGTGAAAGTGTCATTTATTCCAAAGCATAAAAATGAACTCCACGTCGACAGGAGCCCTTTCCCTCACATCCTGTCACGGAAAGCTCATGGAGCACGTGGTACTGAACAGACTACGGGGCTACACCGAATACCACAATATCATGCCACACTCCAAGGTGGGCTTCAGAAGGGGACTGCCCACCCAAGACGTCATGCTCCAGCTATCACGGGACGCACTCATGTGACCCCTCTATTAAAACGACGAGAGCAATATTAGGACTCGATCTCAAAAACCCGTTCGAAAGCCTATCACACAATGCCATCCTGAAACACCTAGCCGACCTTAACCTAGGCGAACGGGCGTACAATTACGTTAAAGCCGTCCTAGAAATTATAACGGCAGAGATCGCCATTGGACCATAGAAATGCAGGCCAGTCATGCTCGGCCACAGAGGAACACCACAAGGGGACGTCTTGTCGCCCTTATTCTCCAACCTTGCTTTAATCAAGCTTCCAGACAGGCTTAACAGCACTGAAAACATCCATCATACTCGGTACGCAGACGGCGTTACCATTTGGACGAACCGCGGCTCGGAAGCGCAAATCGAAGCAGCTCTCCAAGCAGCGGCTGACACGGCGGAGGAGGAGGCAAGACTAGCCGGCCTGGAGTGTTCCCAATCCAAATCAGAACTCCTCGTCGCTCGACGGAGCAAAAACCCCGAAGACAGGATCTAAATCGACATTAGGATTCAAGGCAAAAACGTCGAAGTGGAGAACATACGGGTCTTAGGACTCCACATCTCCAACACCCCCAAATAACATCGTAGCCCTAGAGAGACTCGATAGCTCAGTACGTCAGGCGGCGCTCATGATCAGGCGCATCGCCGAAAGAAGCGAGGCTATGAAGTAGCATGACCTACACAAACTTCAAGCATTCGTCATAAACAAATTTACATAGGCCTGCCTGTACCTGGATCCATCTCAAGAAGGCAAAATATTGATACCCTAATCTGGCACGCATCTAACACGGCGCTGGGCCTACATAAATTCCCAGCCAACGAGAAACTCCTTGCCCTGGAGTACACAACACCTTTTCTGAACTTAAAGAACCTAACCACACCGACGACTCGACTCTCCCGCACCTTAGAGGGGAGAATCATCCTGTAAAGACACGACATTGAAGGGGTACCTCTCGCGGTCCAACCAGGCCCCGTTCCTAGCCATATCCGAAAAAAAGATTCGAATAAAACTTCTAACCAACAACATAAATCCGCAAACCGAGTAGGGTTAGCAGGAGGCAAGAACCAGTGTTACGTATTGACACTTGCAGACTCTAATGCATCATCTACGTCGATGCAGCCAACTAGCAAGGGAGCCCCCACAGATTCGCTATAACATCCCCTCTTCGATACCTTGACCTGGTATGGGTCCCGACGCACGCCAGGAACCGCGGAAACGAGGCCGCCGACGCACAAGCACAAGCTGGAGCCGGCCGAGCAGTGGACGGTCCGAATCCGGACGCAACCGGTGAAGCTCTAACCTCCTACGACGACCACACCACCCATTTCAAACTGGTACGAAGGCTATTCCCGCCGCCTCACAGTTCTATCTCGAGGGTGCAGCAGGTTGCGTGGCGACGACTTCGGACAGCCTCCTTTCCCAACCCAAATGTGTACTCGTGCATTTACTGAAATCAGCACCCCAAACTCATTCGCTCTCACAATCACTCAGTCACTCATTCGCTCGCTCACTCACTCACTCACTCACTCACTCACTCACTCACTCACTCACTCACTCACTCACTCACTCACTCACTCACTCACTCACTCACTCACTCACTCATTCTCCGCTCGCTCGCTCACTCACTCGCTCACTCACTCACTCCCTCACTCATTCTCTCGCTCACTCACTCACTCATTCGCCGCTCGCTCGCTCGCTCGCTCGCTCACTCACTCACTCACTCACTCACTCACTCACTCACTCACTCACTCACTCACTCACTCGCTCACTCACTCGCTCACTCACTTACTCACTCACTCATTTGCTCGCTCACTCACTTACTCACTCACTCACTCATTCGCTCGCTCACTCACTCACTCACTCACTCACTCACTCACTAACTCACTCACTCACTCACTCACTCACTCACTCGTTCACTCACTCATTCGCTCGCTCACTTACTCACTCACTCATTCGCTCGCTCGCTCGCTCGCTCGCTCACTCACTCACTCACTCACTCACTCACTCACTCACTCACTCACTCACTCACTCACTCATTCGCTCGCTCGCTCGCTCACTCAGTCACTGACTCATTCGCTCGCTCACTCACTCACTCATTCGCTCGCTCGCTCGCCCGCTCAATAACTCACGGCGAGGCTAAGGTGGGCACCAAGACGCGAAAGTTAGTGCGCCTTTTCTTTACTCATAACTATTTATTATTCGGCTGCTGGAGAAGCGCAGAAGACGACCGTGCACTGTAATGCGCCGTAATTTCACGCTCGTATAAAAACACGCCGGCTACACGTTCGTACGCCCATGCATCAAATTTCAGCAGGATGTATAAAGCCAGGTGGCACGTGCAGACACACAGGCATGCGTATAAAACCGCAAACACGAATCCGCATCAAGCACACTAGTACATTCGACTCACTCACTCACTCACTGCCCCGCCGCGGTGGCTCAGTGGCTACGGCGCTCGGCTGCTGACCCGAAAGACGCGGGTTCGATCCCGGCCGCGGCGGCTGAATTTCTATGAAGGCGAAATTCTAGAGGCCCGTGTGCTGTGCGATGTCAGTGCACGTTAAAGAACCCCAGGTGGTCGAAATTTCCGGAGCCCTTCACTACGGCGTCCCTCATAGTCTAAGTTGCTTCGGGACGTTAAACCCCAATAAACCAAACCAAACCACTCACTCACTCACTCACTCACTCACTCACTCACTCACTCACTCACTCACTCACTCACTCACTCACTCACTCACTCACTCACTCACTCACTCACTCACTCACTCACTCACTCACTCACTCACTCACTCACTCACTCACTCACTCACTCACTCACTCACACACTCACTCATGGCGAAGCCGAGGTGGGCACCAAGATGTGAAAGTAAGTGTGCCTTTTCTTTGTTCATAACTATTTACTATTCGGCTGCTGGCGAAAAGCAAAAGACGTCCGTGCACTGTAATACTCTGTAATTAGAACACGCCAGGCTGCGTGTTCGTACGCCTATGCATCAAAATCTAGCAGGATATACCAGGTGTGCCAGCTAAATGTAACCAAGCTTTTAAAAAACAGGAGGTGTCCTAGCCATCTGAAACCAAATTAGGGTTGTTTAGAGTCGCGTGACCTAGACTGCAGTATTTTTCGTTCCTCAAGGTTGACTAATTAGTTAAGCTTAATTAGCTAACTTTTTAATTATTGACTTGAGGAACAAAGTGTCAATGCAAAAGTTGTAGATCGCTTTGAGAAACAGCTTACTGAGGCCTCTGCAGCAAAGTAATATTTACGTAAAGTAGTTTTTTATCGGCCTTTAACCATAACCCGCACAATGAGAAAAAGCTTCCACATGACAACTGTGCCACTTCAACGTCCCAAGACGCGCCTGAAAGAATAAAATCAATTTTTTCTGAAGTCCTCTCCTCGATGAGACTTTGTGTGCACATTAGGGCAGAGAAGGGAGCGAGCAGCTGGTTACGTGACAACTTTCTTTAAGGCCAATAAATGAAGCCACGTAAATCGTAAGTAGACGGAAACAGCACCACTAGGTGTTTTTCGAGGCGATCTAAAATTTTCTCATTGACACCTTTTTCCTGAAGTCAATAATTAAAAAGCTAGCGAATTAAACTTGAC
This sequence comes from Amblyomma mixtum, assembly GCF_055824585.1. Classification (NCBI taxonomy): domain Eukaryota; kingdom Metazoa; phylum Arthropoda; class Arachnida; order Ixodida; family Ixodidae; genus Amblyomma; species Amblyomma mixtum. The sequence continues at coordinate 38,089,301 of NC_143014.1, forward strand.
TAATTAATTAACTTTGAAGAGCAAAAAAAATACTCAAGACTAGGCCACGCGACTATGAACAAACCTCAGTTGGTTTCACTGCACTATAGACACTTCGCCTTTTTTAAAAGTTTGGTTACATTTAGCTGGGACACCCGGTATAAAGACAGGTAGCACGTGCAGACACACAGGCCTGCGCATAAACCGCAAACACGAATCCGAATGAAGCGTACTAGAGGTCTCGACCGCACGTTTCTGGATAGCGTCATAGGAAATGGTTGTGGCGGCGAAAATTTGTAAAAGATTTTTATAAAACCTCTTGAACAGCGCTTTGTTGAATTTCAGTAAAACGACGAGTTGAGCGAGTTGGTACATCTTGAGAAAAAAACAGCGCAGGAACAGGGACACAAGAAAAGAAGACGGCGGGACAGGCGCTGACTTTGTTGAATTCAAGCGAAATACACAACCACGTACTGAAGAACATTGTGACTACCACAGGCAGTGTCGGAACACAGCTGTGTAGCAGCTGTATATAGGCAAGAAACGATTCCTTGTCACCCTCTGTATCATGTAGTTATTGATGGGAAATCGACCGTACTAATGTTAGCATGCGCAGTGGCGTCGTGAGCGCCACTGCAAGGGCTATAGTCCAACGCGCCGGTTCCGCAGAGTCCGTCACGCTGGCGAGGTCCTCTTGGCGAGGTAGTGTCACTGCGGCCAGCCAGGATCGCGGTAGCTTTCTCTGCGCAGAGAAAAGGCAGGGAGCAGGAGTGCGCGTGAGGGTAGGGGTAAAGCTAAAAAGAAGCACCAGAGGAGAAACGAGGCAGGAAAGGCGAAATCAATAGGCAAGCAGAAAACACGAGCTCACCGGTTGAAGCATTGTGGCTTCACGAAGGATGTGCCTCCAGAGCTGAACGAGGAGGGCGCTGTCTGGCTCTGGAACACGTATCCGCCACTCTTCTCGATCCGCCTCGACTCTGCAGCGGCCTTCCTCTGGCCGGCCAGTACGCAGACCTCCTGTGGGGACCTCTGCTGCTCGATGGACTGCGGGCACGGCGCCACCTCGCCAAACCAAATAGGGTCAGTGTTCTGGATGCCTCGCACAACCTCCTTGGAGACCTGGTACTCGTCGACAGTGCACTGCTCTTCGTCAAAGGGCGTCGTGGCCGACTCCATGCCTTCCTCTGACTCGTCCCCCTCTTCGGGGTCATACTGTATGGAGGCCGAGGATGCGGGAAACGGCGCGCACCAACATTCTCGTCGGGCACTGCTGGCCCTGGTCGTTAGTCCCATCCTGGTACGAATCGAACACCTCCAGGAGCACGGCCTTCGTCTTCTGTGGCGCGCCTTCGAAGGTCGTCGTCGTCTACTGCCAGCCTCTGGCTCTGGCGCCTCGAGGCGCTCGTCTGCGCGAATAAGGTTAGGTGTCTGCTGTCGGCCTGGCCGAACGACTACTTGAGTTCGTCAGACTCTGTGACCTCAGTTAAGCAGTCATCGTACTGTTCCCTTGGATGAAACGATATCAGCGTGTTTTTAACCAGGCTCGGTAATAATAAGTTCAATTTCTGAACATATTATTACCACAAGTTCGGCCAACCATAAGATACTTTTGAGTTTCCTGGTTAGACCTCACTGCAAAATTTTAATTACCTTTGCTGGCCAACGCTTGTATTGCGCACCTTGGCTCTCATTTTAATGTCTTGTTATTCGCGCCTTCCTTGTTTAGTGAAGCATGTAATGAGAGTACCGTGAAAATGAAAAGAGCTTGCTTCATATTGATGCATTTACGTGCGATGATGATGATACTACTACTACTACTAATAATAAACGCCTATATCTTCCAGAAAATATGTTTACGTATTTAAGACAGGTCTGCCCAAGCCATAAAGGCTTGTAGGGCAGTACCCGGCAGTCGGTGAAAGACGAAGATATTGTGATGCAGGCGGCACAAAAGAAGCAAACAAAACTAACCATAATAAAAAAATAAGAATAAAGAAACAGTTTAAGTTACCGAGATAAAGAGTTATTAGTTTTCAAACAAGTGACAAAAATTTACTAGGGTACGGAAAATCATCCACAAGTACACCAAGAACGTGCTGCTGGAGGAGAGACAGAACTAACCAAAGGGAAGACCATGGAGGTTGGGCTGCTAAGGCAGAAGCGTAGGGCATACGAAAACGAGAGCTTGCGGTTCGTGCAATCAAAGCAGCATCCGATCGCGACCAACATGAAAACCCTGCAGTTCGGGCTGCCGAAACAAAAGCGAAGCGAGATAAACGCGAAGATCCTGCAGTTCTTCCTGCGGCGGCAGAAACAATGCGAGTGTAAAGGCAAGACCTCGCAGTTCGTGCTGCTGGAGCAACGGCTCGACGCGACCAACGCGGAGACCCTGCAGCTCGGGCTGCAAAGGGAGGAGCGGAGCGACGTAAACGCTCAAGTCAAGACCATAGGGGCAACGAAGACGTTTGCCAGGCAGTTTCTCGACAACCTATTCTGCTACAGTTGCTCGATGTGCGATCAATTTTGGTTCAAGAATGATCTCTCTGCACTGCCTCTGAGACACCAACCGATACTAGCTTTGGAGTTCCCTAGTAGTGATCTCACTACGTTCCAACTGTACGCTTCGTGTACACGGTTGGTCTGCATAGGCCGACACCGAACGTCTGCAAGCATCCGCCGAAGACTGGTCGCCTCCCAGAATGAACAATATAGGAGAGAGTGATTTTCACGGATGATCCCGTTTAAGCAAGTAAGAGGACTAATTGACGGATGCAGTATATTGATTCAGCACAATTCGATACCCATTACTCCCCGAACCGTTACCTGTACCACTGAAACGAAAGCCAAGGTGTTCGTAAGGAGGACACTATTTCCAGCCATTCAGTCTAGCTCCATCGCCATACACATGTGGCAGAGTGGAACGCATGAAGAGGTAGTATACGAATACGTAACGAAACACACGCGAAAAGTTAGTTTAGGTTACTCTCAGTCGAGCAGCCGACATCATCGGGCCGCAGTTGACTAACGCCATAGGGCACTTCCACTTCCATCATGGGAAGAAAAACGTGGACAGATCGCTGGCCGACGAGTTTTGTTGGTTAGGGTCACATCGCCTTTACACTGTTCTGCTGTATTTAGGCGTAGAGGTAAGTATATATTAACACCTATATAATTCATATATGTATATATCACCAGCCGCCAGATGACAAGGTTAACTCGATGGATATGGGAAAGGCTTTTGCCGTGCAGCGGACAAGAAAGAATATATTGTTTATGAGCTCCCGTAACAAGGCCGAACGGGATATCCACAGGATGACCTGTCAGGATGTATGAAACAAGTACACCCAGAAGGATATTTAAAATTTCTATTGCGGTGCCTCTAGGGATGGTCACGAAAATTCTGTAAACTGCGAAGGTGTTAACCTTCGGTAGCAATGTAGGTGGCGTCATGCGCCACGCTGCTTTCTCGGTCTGTGCGTCAATGTGGCTGGGTACATAGAGGTGCGTGACACCATGTAAAGGCCTCGATAGAGGTATATTAAAAGGAAGACCTTACATCTTGCAGCAAGATTCGGCTTGCGCACACCGCCTGATTTACACTGGTGTAACTGGCCGAGAACTTCCCCGACCATGTCGCTACCAACCTGTGGCCTCCTAGCTCTCCAGAATTAAATGAGTCCGACTACAATGTCTGAAACGTCGTTTAGAGAGAGAGAACAGAGCCACGTGAACAAGAAAGACTTACTGAAGGCCGCCATTGCTGCATAAACGGCTAACATGTCTAAGGAACAGCTGGTCCGCGGACATGCAAATAACTTTCAAAGTAAAATTAACAGAAGCATTTCTCAAAATTTGGCGGAGAAATATATATATATATATATATATATATATATATAAACAAGGGAAGGGAAATGAGGGGCTCGTTATAAATATGAAAGAAGCCAACAGCCACAGAAACCAAGGGGCACAGGGGATTTTTTTTAATTTATTTATTTTGTGGTGTTGATCAATTTAGAATATTACTGAATATGTTATCGCTTAAAGCTAATTAATTAGAAAAGCAGAAGAAAAAACAACCACATGCCGCCGGTGGGATCCGAACCCACGACCTCCGAATTACGCGTCCGGTGCTCTACCTCTGAGCTACGGCGACGGCTGTCAAATCTTCTGTTTTCGGGGGTATTTAAGTTTACAAGTAACCTAACCTTGAGAGTGTTCATCAGCGCCACCCTCATTCATGAGCGGCGGACGTGGAACGTCCTGAGTTACCGCAGGTGTGACGTAGAACGTCATCGAACGGAGAAAGTGGAAGCTGCGTGAGAACCCTCTTATGCTTCCTATGGCATCAAGGCTGCCAGAACCGAGGCCCTCGCTAAGCAATTAAGCAAACAAGGGAAGAGAAATGAGGGGCTCGTTATAAATATGAAAGAAGCCAACAGCCACAGAAACCAAGGGGCACAGGGGATTTTTTTTAATTTATTTATTTTGTGGTGTTGATCAATTTAGAATATTACTGAATATGTTATCGCTTAAAGCTAATTGATTAGAAAAGCAGAAGAAAAAACAACCACATGCCGCCGGTGGGATCCGAAACCGCGACCTCCGAATTACGCGTCCGGTGCTCTACCTCTGAGCTACGGCGACGGCTGTCAAATCTTCTGTTTTCGGGGGTATATATATATATATATATATATATATATATATATATATATATAAGATAAAGTCACCAGAACTTGAAAAACATAAGATTTAATTCACGACGTTTCGGCTGGAGGACCAGCCTTTATCGAGTGTATTACAGTATTACAGTGTATTACAGTATTTCAAATACTGTAATACACTCGATAAAGGTTGGTCCTCCAGCCGAAACGTCGTGAATTAAATCTTGTTATGTTTTTCAAGTTCTGGTGACTTTATCTTATATTAATCAATCAGCTGCCAAGAAATAATTTTTGATATATATATATATATATATATATATATATATATATATATATATATCTTGAGTGAAGATTTGGAAATGGCTGCAGAGTAGGGAACCGTTTAACGCTAGAACATTATCCAGTGAGGCTAGCCTAGCAGTGCTTTTCGAGGAAGTAGCGGGTATCAAATGGGATGTCATAGGGATTAGTGTGGTTAGGAGGACAGATGAGGCGTATAGCGTACTAAATTGTGGGCATGTACTGTGCTATCTTGGATTGGCGGATCGACGAGAACTAGTTGTAGGATTTCTCATCAATAAGGATATAGCTCGCAGCATAGGGGAGTTCTATATTATTAACGAGAGAGTCATAGCTATCGTAATTAGGCTTTAATTATAAGTACAAGGTGAAGGCGGTGCAGGCCTACGCGCCTACATCCAGCCATGGTGACCAGATCGTTGAAAGCTTCTATGAAAACGTGGAATCAGCAATGAACTAAGTGAAATCACAGTATACTGCACTAATGGGCGATTTCAATGCCAAGGTAGGAAAGAAGCAGGTCGGAAAACAGGCGGTAGGCCACTATGGCATAGGCTCCAGGAATAGCAGGCGGGAGTTATTAGTAGAGTTTGCAGAGAAATTTGCGAACATGAATACCTCTTTCCGCAAACGACAGATCAGGAAGTGGACGCGGAAGAGCCCCAATGGTGAGTCTAAAAATGAAATAGACTTCATACTATGCGCTCATCCTGGTATCATGCATGATGTGGAGGTCCTCGGAAAAGTGCGTTGTAGCGACCACAGAATGGTGAGGTCTCGAATTATCTTAGACTTGAAGATCTCAGGAGACGAAAAATCGGATTAAGAAACGCCAAAGCATGAAAGTCTCTAACCCAACGGACAGAAAAGAACTGGCAGAGCTATCAAAGAAGGGCAAGGTAGCCGGCATAAGAAAGTTTAACATGGCGAAAATCAACCATGCTCTAAAGAACGGAGGTAGCCTAACGACAGTGAAGAGAAAACTAGGCATAGGCAAAAAACAGATGTATGTGCTAAGAGAAAGAGGGAAGTGTCATTAGCAATATGGATAAGATAGTTAAAGTAGCCGAAGAGTTCTACACAAATTTGTAATGTAGCCAATGTAATCACAACGTTAATGAGAGAGGCAGTTGAGCACAGCAATGGGAGATCCCGCCAATATCGAAAGAGGATGCAGAGAAAGCCTAGGAGCAATGCAAACGGGGAAAATAGCTGGTGGGGATCAAGTAATAGCAGATCTCTTGAAGGACAGAGTGGAGTTTGCTCCAGAAAAACTAGGCAATCTGTCTACGCAATGCCTTATGATCTCGAGCGTACACAAGCTTGGACGAACGCTAACATTGTCTTAATTCGCAAGAAAGGAGACGTCAAGGACTTGAAAAATTACAGACCGATTAGCTTACTGTCCGTTGACTGCAAGGTATTTACTAGGGTAATTGTAAATGGAATCACGACAGCCTTAGACTTCAGTCAACGAAATGATCAGTAAGATTTCGTCAAGGCTACGCGACAATACACCATATTCACAGTATCAATCAGGTGAGAGAGAAATCCGCTGAACATAACCAACCCCATATATATGGTGTTCCTTCATTACAAAAAAGCATTTGACACAGTGGAAACCTCAGTAGTCATGGAGGCATTGAGCGCAATCAGAGTGTAGAAGAGTCTTTTGTGAAAATACTGGAAGATACTTATACCGACTCTAAGAAAACAGCGCCGCAACAGGGATAAGAGATAGGACGGGACAGGCTCTCTCTTGTCCCTCTACGCTGTTTTCTTCAAGTATGTACCAACTCGCTCAACTCGCCGTTTTACTGAAATTTATAATGACTGCACAGCTACCATACTATTTCATAAAGCTAGCAATAAAATTCCAATAAGGAAGGGTGTCAGGCAGGAAGACACGATCTCGCCAATGCTATTCACCACCTGTTTACAGGAAGTGTTCCGAGGCCTGGATTGGGAATAGTTGGGGATAGGAGTTAATGCCTAAGTAACTTGAGATTCACGGATGACATTGCCTTGCTCAGTCACTCGGGAGATTAGCTGCAAAGCATGATCAATCAGTTGGACAGGCAGAGCAGAACGGTAGGTCTTAAAATTAACGTGCAGAAAACCAAAGTGATGTTCAACAGTCCCGCAAGGGAACAGCAGTTCACAATTGGTAGCGAAGTGCTGGAAGTGGTAAGGGAATACGTCTACTTAGGGCAGTTAGTGGTCGCTGATATAGTTCATGAGAGGGAAATAACTAGAAAAACAAGAATGGAGTGGAGCGCATATGGCAGGTTCTCTCAGATCATGAATGGCAGTTTGCCAATATCCCTCAAGAGAATATATCCCTCAAGAGAAACAGCTGTATCTTACTGGTACTCACCTACGGGCAGAAGCATGGAGGCTAACCAAAAAACGGTTCATTTAAAGTTAAGGAGAACGCAGCGAGCTATGGAAAGAGAAATGATAGGTGTAACGTTAAGAGACCGGAAGCGGGCAGAGTGAGATAGAGAACAAACGTGTGTTAATGTTATCCAGGTCGAAATCAGGAGGAAATGGGCTTGGGCAGGGCATGTAATGCGAAGGGAAGATAGCCGCTGGTCTTTAAGGGTAACGGAGTGGATGCCGAGAGAAGGGAAGCGTAGCAGGGGGCGGCAGAAAGTTAGGTGGGCGGATGAGCCTTAAGAAATTTGCGGGGATACGGTGGCCGCAGCTGGCAAAGGACAGGGTTAATTGCAGAGACATTGGAGTGGCCTTTGCCCTGCAATGGGCGTAGTCAGGCTGAGGATGATGATGATGAATAACCCATAAACCAAACCAAAAATATTCGGAGGGAAAAAACCCTTGAAATATTTTCAAGAGACGGGGTGTTTCTACAAGGCAAACATTTTTCTTTCGCAGCTCAGAACTTTTAATAAACTTTTAAATGCTTTAGGCAACGAAAGTACTAAAAGTTTGCAACGTTCGGATCTTTAAATTTATTTTTGACGCGAAAGCGTTAGGAGGACCATTAAGGCTAAAACTGTCCTTTTTTGGAGGCGCCGGCTTAAGTATCTGAGTGAAGCCTCCATCTTTCAACAGGGGCAGGTGTTGTTTTGCAAAATTTTCCTGTGTCTGCCTGCCAAAATCCCTAAGGTGGTTCTATTTTTCGGTGTGAAAATAATAGGCTGTAATTGGGCGACCGTAAACAAAGACCTCGTCTGGGCTTTCGTGCGTCCCTTCAGCAATATTCAGGAGAATGTAAATGAAGCCTCACGACTTAAAAACACAGCATTGATCGGGAAACCGCAGACAGCAAGAATATCGACAGTACGAAACCGCATCAAGTCCACGAATAGCTCTCTGGACCCCACGCGTCCTGAGAGCGTCGCAGTATATGGCTCTGACGGCAAAACATTTGAGAAAAAGCTTTATCAAAAATCTTGAGGAGCTCATTATTATTTCACAGTGGAATTGACAATCAACTTCTGCAGATCACTGATATCAATCGCGACCCACGTCGGAAAGCAGCCGTGCAGCAGTTGCGCATAAATTGAGATCGTTCCCTCTACAATAACTCCATCACTAAGTTATTCATGAGAAATCGATGTCACTGCTATTGAGCATGCGCAGTGGCGCCGTCAGCGCCGCCACAGGGGCCACAATCTACAAGGGTGCCGGTTCCAGGGTGGTGAAGTTCCCTTGGCGAGCTGGCGTCTCCTCGGCCAAAAAGGAGTCGGAAGCCACCTCTGCACAGAGAAAAGGAATATAGCATGAGAGTGCGCACGGACAGGATTAAAGGTGGAAAGGAACACTAGAGGAGATACGAGGTAGGAGAGGCGAAAGCAACAGGCAGATAGAAAAGAAAAAAAATTGAAAGGAACATTTAAGCTCAGCTTAAAAGATATGACGCGATAAGGTAATAGGTTAATTCCCGCATATTCAGATGGTCATTCTCGATTTTACATTCTAAGAACCCTGGTAGTCCTCGCGCCCCTCCTGGCGCAATGGTGCAGCGGTTAAGCAATGCGCCACAGCCTTGCGATGGCAGGTGCTCCCAGCAGTGGGACTTCTGCGGCCCGAGTGACCGATCATTAATTTGACTGCCACTTGCCACGGTGGGCAGTTTGTTCACTATTCGGTGGGCAACACCACAAGGCCACGTGACCTAGGTTGCCCGCCGGCCTCCCAGGTTGCTCTCCGGGACCACCTGCCAGAGCCACGGTCGTGATTTTTCGCGCACAACGCCGACACTGACATCCCCGACACCGGATTTTCTGGGTAACAGGGCCTTTAAAGATATCGCGTTAAAAACTGGAGGCCACACTCAAGCTTCGCCTGAGAGGCATGAGGCGTTAGCGTTAATGGGTTAACGCACATATATGCGGGATTCGTAATTCTCGACTTTAGATTCATAGATCGCTGGGGGTTCTCATACCACTCCTGCCGAAATGGTGCAGCGGTTAAGAGATGCGCCACTGCCCTGCGTTAGATGGTGCTGTCACCCGTGGTTTTTGAGGGGCTTAGGATGTTATCGAGCAACCGCTCGCGGCCGTTGATTAATTAACGGGTGTTAGTCTGATCACAATCCGTCGGGCAGGTTGTGATGGTGACACAAGGTTGCGTGACCTAAATGGCCCGCCTAGGTTGCCGGAGCAGCCGGAGCAACCGGCTGTTCCAACTGCGGGGCTTCATACGGTCGCCGACAACAACGCCAACGCCGGACACTTTTTTATCGACACGGGTATACTAGCCCTTTCGCATTAATAGCAGCTCACCGGTCGAAGTCCTTTGGCTTGAAGAAGGCTGTGCCACCAGAGCTGAATGATGGCGGCACCGTCTGGTTCTGGGACACTCTTTTCGATCCGGCTTGACTCTGCGGCGGCCTCCTTCTGGCCGGCCAGCACGCAGACCTTCTGTGGAGACCTCTGCTGCTTGATGCACTGCGGGCCCGACGTCAGCGCACCAAACCCCATCGGGTCCGTTTTCTGGATGCCTCGCACGACCTCCTTGGAGACCTGGTACTCGTCGACAGGCCACTGCTCTTCGCCGAGGGGGTCGTGATCGGCTCCATGCCTTCCTCTGACTCGTCCCCCTCCGCGGGGTCATCCTTGATGGAGGCTGAGGATGCGGGAAACGGCGCGCCCCACCACTCTCGTCGGTCACTGCTTGCCCTGGTCGCCAGCGTCATCTTGGTCCGTTCTGAACGATGATGATGATGATGTCCTCAGGCTGAATGGCACATACCCACGGCGGTGGATTGGCCAGGGTCGCGTCCATCAGCATGGTCTTCGTCTTCTGTTGCGCGCCTTCGGCTCCGGTTTTCGAAGGTCTTCTTCTTCCGTCAGCCTCCGGCTCCGACTCCTCGAGGCACGCCCCTCCAGGAGTTCGGTCCGATGTCTGTCGTGTTTCACAGCACAGCTGTTTATGCTCTGCTTTCCGGGTGGGCGTCGGTGGTTATTATGAAGCTGATTACGTGGCCACCCCCTGCATACTCGCATATTGTTGTTGTAGCCTATGACAGAATGGCACATACCCACACTGGGGGATCGGCCAAGAATCGGGAGGTAAAGGTTGGTATTCACCTGTACGTAGTAAAGGCAAAAGGAAAGCACACGGGAGAGGAACACCGGGAGAGTCTACCACAAGAAGGGCACGGAGAGGATGAAAAAAAAAACGGAACATAAAAACAACAATACTACTACTGCTAATAATAATAATAATTATAAATAATAATAATAATCATATATATATATATATATATATATATATATATATATATATATATATATATATATATATATATATATATATATATATAAAAAGTAGTTTGTATTGGAGAGAGAGTGAAAGAGAGAAAAGAGAGAATAATACGAAAAATAATGAAGCATAAAAAGAAAATGCTGAAAGCTTTAGCAAGTAGTCGATGAGATTCCAGCAAGAAATTTTGAACAGCGTCACAAACAGACCTGTGGCTGAACCCAAGCGTGGTGGCACCAAATGATAGCAATTGTGGGCTGCTCAAACTACCACGCATCACGCTACCTTTGTCGTCTTCGGTTGGGGCGCGCGTTGACCGGGCATCACCCTGCTTTTCCCACTGTCGCGCAACCGTAATGATCATCGCATGGGGCACGCGGCCACAAGACACCACCAACCGCTTAGAAAAGCTTTTTGGGCTAGGGAGCCTACATGTGGCGCCCATGTAGGTTGCCTACTCTCGGGGGCTCTGTGCGCCCCTTTGTGTTCTTTATATGCTTTGTAGACGTGTAGGTATAGGGGCTGAACATTTCAGCTTTTATTAAAGCGTTAGAAATGGAAGGCTCCGTGCAAGCGGAATTGGCGGCCGCTGTCACGCGTGTCACGTGGCATAAGGAACCTCAGTATGCCCCTGAATACAACAAACTTTAGTATGTTAACCTCGGATATAACGAACCTAAGTATGACCCTTCGGATACAACGAACGTCAGTGTGCCACCTCGGATACAATGATCTTCGGTGTGTCTACCTCAGATATGCTAAAGCAGTCAAACGTTCCACCGAAGATCGCCACTTTTTTTTTTTTTGAAAATTTGGCTGGCTGTTTTTGGTGTTCATTGTCATGTCAGAAGTAAAACATGCATTTGAGGCCTACGCCTCAACTTGCAAAGTTACCTGGCTTAACGTACACACTATTCGATTGAAGACCCACGTCCGCTTTGATATTGTCTCAATTAATGGTTATATGTTGAAAAATGTATGCAGAGGAACGACTGAAAATTATTTGAGTTATATTCAATCGCTCCGATAAAATGAAGCTGTTGTACTAATCGCAAAGATAAGAACGAAATGTATTTTATATGATAATGCGCCATTGAAAAAATTAACGAAAACAGATAATCTTGAACCTCTTTATAACAGGATTTTAGGGTCCCCCAAGATTTCTTCGTTATAGCCGTTTACGTCATTACAGCCATACGTGGTCTTGGCCACAACTGTTGCATACTAGCAGGCTTACCTGTCACCATGCACACAGTGGACAAAATAGCTGACTTTTAGTCTGCCGCCAATGTTCTTTCAGGGAGCCTTCAACACGCGCGCCGAGCGCCAAACACGAGGCTGAAAATGCAGACACCAACCGAATATCTAAGCCTTGGCAGCTCGCGCCCGTGTTTTCCATGGCCCATACAGGCTTCAGCGTCTGGAAAGCGAGTATTTGAGGAATAACGTCGCATATGGGGAGAGATGTATTCGGTATATTTAGCGCGATATTGTGTGTGCCGAAGCCGACACGCGCCGCTGTAAAAGAGCACGCGTGCCGGAGATTCCGGCGCGACTACACGTTCTGGTTGGCTTTCGCACACAATGCACCACTGTACGACAGCAGTGTCTTGCTGAGAATGTGTAAGCCAGACTGAAGGCAGACTTTTCAAGCACCTTTCAACATTTGCAACCCTTTCAATGCCTTGCAACCTTTCAAAGGCAGCTTTCAAACGGCTTTGTAGCCGCACGGGCAAACCGGCACCGCACACCGGCGGTCACAGTGTTCAATCGCACGGTCATGTGCAACGCCACGGGCCTGAGAAGTGGGCTGAACGCACGCATTCACTGCCACCCTGGACCATGTGCCCTGGACGCACCTGCACTTCTCTTTCCCCTCAATCATTGCTTCGCTCGAGGCGCGATGCAGGTGCCCACCTCCTGACACTAACTCTCTGATTGCCCCTCTCTTCCATTAGGCACAGACGACTACAAGTGGTCGATAATAATACGTAACCCTCCACAACGGCGCCTCTTTCTCTGTACCTTCTTTCATTCCCTTCTCCGTGCATAGATGGAAACATGTTAAAGTGACATTTATTCCGAAATATAACAAGAATCTCAACGTCGACAAGACCCATTTCCCTCACATCCTGTCTCGGAAAGCTCATGGAGCACGTGGTACTGAACAGACTACGGGGCTACACCGAAGACCACATCACGCCATACTCCATGGCGGGCTTCAGAAGAGGGCGTTCCCCCCAAGACGTCATGCTCCAGCTATCACGAGACATACTCACGTGGTCCCTCCATTAAAACCACGAGAGCAATATTAGGACTCGATCTCAAAAAGCCGTTCGGCAACGTATGACATAATGCTATCCTGAAACACCTAGCCGACCTCAACATAGGCGAACGGGCGTGCAATTACGTTAAAGCCTCCCTAGAAAACAGAAAGGTAGAGATCACCATCGGACCACTGAAATACAGCACAATCAGGCTCGGCAACAAAGGAACATCACAAGGGGCTGTCTTGTCTCTCTTCTTCAATCTGGCTTTAGTCAAGCTTTCAGACAGGCTCAACAGCACTGAAAACATCCATCATACTCGGTCCACAGACGGCGTTACCATCTGGACGAACCGCGGCTCGGAAGGCCTAATAGAAGCAGCCCTCCAAGCAGCGGCGGACACGGTGGAGAAGGAGGGAAGTCGAGCAGGCCTCGTCTGTTCCCGACCCAAATCTGAACTCTCCGTCGTTCGACGGAGCAAAAACTTCAAAGACAGGATCCCAATCGATATTAGGATTCAAGGCAAAAACATCGAAGAAGTGGAGAACATACGGATCTTAGGACTCCACATCTCCAGCGACTCGAAAGCTCGGTACATCAGCCATCATCGAAACTGACCTGGCCACCCCACCCATGGCCGGTTATTCACAAAAAAACGCAAAAACCACGGAAGAAGCCGCAATTGCAGCTGCCATTGCCTTGACGGACGCTGCAAACACCGTTATCGATTCCAAGTGCGCCATCACCAACTTTCCGAGAGGCCGTATCTTACTCACGGCCAGAAGTACACTGGAAAATGTTTACGAAACATCCCCTCTGCGAGACATTGACCTCGTATGGGTTCCGACGCACGCCAGGAACCCCGGAAACGAGGATGCCCACGCACAAGCTCGAGCTGGAGCCGGCCGAGCAGTGGACGGCCCGAACCCGGATGCAACTGACGAAGCACTAAATTCTTACGACGACCACACCACCAATTTTAAACTCGTACGAAGGCAATTCCCGCCGCCTCGCTGCTCTATCTCGAGGGCGCAGCAGGTGGCGTGGAGAAGACTTCAGATTGACTCCTATCCCAACCCAAATGTGCACTCGCACACATTTACTAAAATCTGTACCTCAAACTGCCGCCTTTGAGGCGAGAAAGCTACTTTAGATCGCATAATATGCGGCTGTAAAGCGCATCCTTCAAACACAAATCTCATGACTGCACCCCCACCTGACTCCTGGCTTTCAGCAAAGGCCAGCGACGACCGAGACACTGATGAAGGCCGTCGAATGGATGCAGTCCGGGACCTGCATGATCTGGAGATATGACCAGCACTCTACTCCTTCGTTTAATTATTTTCACTCACACACTCATTCACCCACCCACTCACTCGCTCGCTCGCTCGCTAACTCATCACTCACTCACTCATTCACTTGCTCACTCGCTCGCTCACTCTTCACTCACTCACTCACTTGCTAGCTCACTCACTCACTCACTCACTCGCTCGATCACTCACTCACTCCCTCCCGCCCTCACTCACTCACTCACTCACTCACTCCCTCACTCACTCCCTCACTAGCTCACTCACTCACTCGCTCAATCCTCACTCATTCCCTCCCTCACTCACTCACTCACTCACTCACTCGCTCACTCCTCACTCACTCGCTCACTCCTCACTAATTCACTCACTCATTCACTCGCTCGCTCTCACTCACTCGCTTAATTGCTTGCTCGCTCGATCGCTCAATCACTCACTCACTCACTAGCTCGCTCACTCACTCACTCACTCCCTCACGCACTCACTCGCTCGCTATCTCCTCACTCGCTCGCTCAATCGCTCACTCTCACTCGCTCGCTTGCTCGCTCGCTCGCTCACTCACTCACTCACTCACTCACTCCCTCACTCACTCACTCGCTCACTCCTCACACAATCACTCGCTCGCTCCCTAATTCACTCCTCCCTCATTCACTCACTCATTCATTCACTCACTCACTCACTAGCTCTCTCACTCACTCACTCACTCGCTCGTTCCCTCGCTCACTCACTCACTCTCACTCACTCACTCGCTCACTCCTCACTCACTCACTCGCTCCCTCGCTCACTCCTCACTCACTCACTCACTCACTCCCTCACTCACTCACTCACTCGCTCGCTCATTCCTCACCCACTCACTCACTCGCTCGCTCACTCCTCACTAATTGATTCACTCACTCATTCATTCACTCGCTCGCTCGCTCACTCCTCACTCACTCGCTCACTCCCGCTCGCTCACTCCTGCTCGCTCACTCACTAGCGCTCGTGAACGTCTCAGTGTGTCTCTCTTTGTCCCGTGTTGTTTTTTTGCGCTGAATTCAATTTAACATGCCTCACTCACTCGCTCACTCCTCACTAATTCACTCAGTCACTCATTCACACGCTCGCTCATTCACACTCACTTACTCACTCACTCACTCACTCGCTCACTCCTCACTCACTCGCTCGCTCGCTCCCTCACTCACTCCTCACTCATTCACTCACTCATTCATTCATTCACTCACTCACTAGCTCTCTCACTCACTCACTCGCTCGCTCACTCCTCGCTCACTCACTCCCTCGCTCCCTCGCTCACTCCCTCACTCACTCACTCACTCACTCGCTCGCTCCCTCGCTCCTCACTCACTCACTCACTCACTCCCTCACACACTCCCTCGCTCGCTCACACCTCACCCACTCACTCACTCGCTCGCTCCCTCGCTCACTCCTAATTCATTCACTCACTCATTCACTCGCTCGCTCGCTCACTCCTCACTCACTCCCTGACTCACTCCCTCACTCACTCGCTCGCTACCTCGCTCACTCCTCACTAATTGACTCACTCATTCACACGCTCGCTCACTCACTGTCACTTACTCACTCCCTCACTCTCTCCCTTACTCGCTCTCCTCACTCACTCACTCCCTGACTCACTAGCTCGCTCACTCACTCCCTCACTCACTCGCTCGCTCACTCCTCACTCCTCACTAATTTACTCACTCACTCATTCACTCGCTCGCTCGCTCGCTTGCTCGCTCGCTCGCTCGCTCACTTACTCCCTCACTCCCTCACTCCCTCACTCACTCACTAGCTCACTCCTCACTAACTCGCTCGCTCCCTCGCTCACTCCTCACTCATTCACTCATTCCCTCGCTCGCTCGCCAGCTCGTTGCTCAGTAACTCACGGCGAGGCTAAGGTGGAAACCAAGACGTGAAAGTTAGCGCGTCTTTTCTCTCCTCATAACCATTTATTATTGGACTCCTGGCGAAACGCAGAAGTCGTCCGTGTACTGTAATACGCTCTAATTAGAACACGCCAGGCTGCGTGTTCGTACGACCATGCATCAAAATTCAGCAGCACGTATAAAGCCAGGTGGCACGCGCAGACACGCAGGCCTGCGCATAAAACCGCTAACACGAATCCGCGTCAAGCCCGCTAGTACTCTCGACCGGACGTTTCTGGATAGCGCCATAGTAAATGGTTGTGGTGGCAAAAATTTGGGAAAGCTGCTTTAAAACCTCTTGAACAGCGCGTTGTGGAATTCAAGAGAAATTGACAACCACATACTGAAGAACATTGTTGCAACCACATGCAGTGTCGGCACACAGCGGTGCAGCAGATGTATATAGGCAAGAAACAATTCGTTGTCACCTTCTTTATCACTTAGTTATTGATGGGAAATCGAGAGTACTATTGTAAGCATGCGCAGTGGCGTCGTGAGCGCCACTGCAAGGGCTGTAGTCCAACGCGCCGGTTCCGCGGAGTCCGTCACGCTGGCGAAGTCCGCTTGGTGAGGTAGTTTCTCTACGGCCAGCCAGGATCGCGGAAGCCTTCTCTGCACAGAGAAAAGGCAGGGGGCATGAGTGTGCGCCTGGTATAGTACTTGACCACAACCTTCTTTGAACAAACCAATTAACCGTCGGCCCTCAGTCCCCAGCGGCTGCGGAGCGACTGACCAAGGCGGCGGTCTGACCTGTGGCGCAGCGGAGGGTGCTAAGAATCTCTGGCTCCTGACAGGACACAATTGGAAACTGAACCTGGCAACGTTTAACGCAAGAACCTTATCAAGTGAGGCTAGCTTAGCAGTGCTGTTGGAAGAATTAGCCGGTATTAAATGGGATGTCATAGGGCTTAGTGAGGTTAGGAGGACAGATGAGGCATTTACAGTACTAAAGGGCGGGCATGTACTGTGCTATCGTGGATTAGCAGATAGGCGAGAACTAGGTGTGGGATTCCTCATAAATCAGGATATAGCTGGCAACATCGAGGAGTTTTACAGTATTAACGAGAGAGTGGCAGATATCGTAATTAGGCTTAATAAGAGGTACAAGCTGAAGGTGGTGCAGGCCTACGCGCCTACATCAAGCCATGATGACCAGATAGTTGAAAGCTTCTATGAGGATGTGGAATCGGCAATGACCAAAGTAAAATCACGGTACACTATACTGATGGGTGACTTTAATGCAAAGGTAGGCAAAAAGCAGACTGGAGACAAGGCGGTAGGTGACTATGGCATAGGTTCTAGGAACAGTAGGGGAGAGTTATTAGTAGAGTTCGCAGATAGAAATAATTTACGGATTATGAATACCTTCTTCCGCAAACGTGCAAACAGGAAGTGGAGGTGGAAGAGCCCAAATGGTGAGACTAAAAATGAAATAGACTTCATACTGTGTGCACACCCTGGCATCGTAGAGGATGTGGAGGTCCTTGGTAAGGTCCGTTGTAGCGACCACAGAATGGTAAGGTCTCATATTAGCTTAGATTTCAAGAGGGAACGGAGGAAACTGGTGAAGCGAAAGGCTATTAACGAGTTAGCATTAAGAGGGAAGGTAGAGAAATTCAGAATGTCGCTGCAGAACAGATTTCCCGCTTTAACTGAAGAAGACGACCGTAGTGTTGAAACAATGAATGATAATCTCACAGCTATCGTTACAGAGTGCGCCGCAGAAGTAGGTGGTAGGATGGTTCGACAGGATACCAGCAAGCTATCTCAGGAGACTAAAGATCTGACTAAGAAACGCCAAAGCATGAGGACGTCTAACTCCACAGACAGGATAGAACTAGTAGAGCTATCGAAGTTAATAAATAAGCGCAAGGTAGCCGACATAAGAAAGTTTAACATGGAGAAAATCGAGCATGCTCTAAGGAACGGAGGTAGCCTAAAATCAGTGAGGAGAAAACTGGGCATAGGTAAAAACCAGATGTATGCGCTAAAAGACGAACAGGGCAATGTCATCAGCAATATGGATAAGATAGTTGAATTAGCCGAAGAGTTCTACACAAATCTATACAGTAGCGAATGTAATCATCAAGTTACTGAGTGAGGCAGTCGAGCACAGCAGTGGGACATCCCGCCAGTAACGAAGGAGGAAGTAAAGAAAGCCTTAGGAGCAATGCAAAGAGGGAAAGCAGCTGGTGAGGATCAGGTAACAGCAGATTTGTTGAAGGACGGAGGAGAGACTGTGCTACGAAAACTAGCCACCCTGTATACGCAATGCCTTGTGACCTCGAGAATACCAGAAGCTTGGAAGAACGCTAACATTATCTTAATTCATAAGAAAGGAGACGTCAAGGACTTGAAGAATTACAGACCAATCAGCTTACTGTCCATTACCTACAAGGTATTTAGTAAGGTAATCGCTAATAGAGTCAGGACAACCTTGGACTTTAGTCAACCAAATGATCAGGCAGGCTTTCGTAAAGGATACTCGACAATAGACCACATTCACACTATCAATCAGGTGAAAGAGAAATGCGCAGAATATAACTAACCCCTATATATAGCCTTCATTGATTACGAGAAAGCATTTGACTCAGTGGAAACCTCAGCTGTCATGCAGGCATTGCGGAATCAGGGTGTAGAAGAGTGCTATGTGAAAATATTGGAAGATATTTATAACGATTGCACAGCTACTATAGTTCTCCATAAAGTCAGCAATAAAATTCCAATACGGAAAGGTGTCCGGCAGGGAGACACGATCTCGCCAATGCTCATCAGTGCCTGCTTACAGGAGGTATTCCGTTGACTGGAATAGGAACAGTTGGGGATAAGAGTTAATGGTGAATACCTGAGTAATTTGCGATTGGCTGATGACATTGCCTTGCTAAGCCACTCAGGACAAGAACTGCAAAGCATGATCAATCAGTTTGACAGGCAGAGCAGAACGGTAGGGCTAAGAATTAACATGCAGAAAACCAAAGTAATGTTCAAGAGCCTAGCAAGCGAACAGCAGTTCGCAATTGGTAGCGAGGTGCTGGAAGTAGTAAGAGAATATGCCTACTTAGGGCAGGTAGTGACCGCAGATCCGGATCATGAAAGGGAAATAACTAGAAGAATAAGAATGGGGTGGAGCGCATATGGCAGGTTCTCTCAGATCATGAATGGTAGCTTACCAATATCCCTGAAGAGAAAAGTATACAACAGCTGTATCCTATCGGTACTCACCTATGGGGCAGAAACGTGGAGGCTAACAAAGAGGGTTCAGCTTAAGTTAAGAACAACGCAGCGAGCTATGGAAAGGAAAATGATAAGTGTAACGTTAAGAGATCGGAAGAGGGCGGAGTGGGTGAGGGAACAAACGCGGGTTAATGACATCTTAGTTGAAATCAAGAGGAAGAAATGGGCTTGGGCAGGGCATGTAATGCGAAGGCAAGATAACCGCTGGTCCTTAAGGGTAACGGAGTGGATTCCAAGAGAAAGCAAACGTAGCAGGGGACGGCAGAAAGTTAGGTGGGCGGATGAGATTAAGAAGTTTGCGGGGATACAGTGGCGGCAACTGATAAAGGACAGGGTTAACTGGAGAGACATGGGAGAGGCCTTTGCCCTGCAGTGGGTGTAGTCAGGCTGATGATGATGATGATGAGTGTGTGCAAGGGTGTGTGTAAAGCTAAAAAGAAACACCAGAGGAGAAACGAGGCAGGACAGGAGAAAGAAATAGGCAAAGAGAAAATACGAGCTCACCGGTTGAAGTCCTGTGGCTTGAAGAGAGGTGTGCCTCCAGAGCTGAAGGAGGAGGGCGCCGTTTGGCTCTGGAACACGTATCCGCCACTCTTCCCGATCCGGCTCGACTCTGCAGCGGCCTTTCTCTGGCCGGACAGCACGCAGACCTCCTTTAGGGACCTCTGCTGCTCGATGGACTGCGGGCCCGGCGTCACCTCGCCAAACCAGCCAGGGCCCGTATTCGGGATGCCTCGGACGATCTCCTTGGAGACCTGGTACTCGTCGAGAGAGCACTGCTCTTCATAGAGAGGCATCGTGGTTAACTTCATGCCTTGCTCTGACTTGTCACCCTCCACAGGGAAATACTCTATGGAGCCTGAGGGTGCGAGAAACAGTGCGACCCACCATTCCTGTCGGACACTGCTGGCCCTGGTCGTTAATCCCATCCTGGTACGAATTGAACACCTCCAGGAGCACGGCCTTCGTCTTCTTCGGTCGCGCGCTGTTAGCTCCGGCCTTCGAAAGTCATCGTCGTCTACTGGCAGCTTCAGGCTGTGGTTCCTCGAGGCGCTCTTCTGCGCCAATAAAGTTAGGTGTCTGCTGGCGGCCTGGCCGAACGGCTGCGTGGGTTTCTCAGAGTCTGTGTGAGCTCAGTTAAGCAGTCATCGGACGCTTCCCCTCGATGAAACGATATCAGCGTGTTCTTAACCTGCCTTGGTAATAATAATTCAGTTTCTGAGAGTGGTAGCCAACCACTAGATACTTTTGAGCTTGCTGGTAAGATCTCACAGCTAAATTTTAATTACCTGCGCTGGCCAGCACTTGTACTGTGCACCTTGGCTCTCATTTTAATGTCGTTTTATTCCCGCCGTCCTTCTTTAGACGTGCCGGAGACTGAGTGAAACATCTAATGAGACTACCGTGAAAATGAAAAAAGCTTCCTTCATATTTATGCATTTACGCTCGACGGTAGTTTTCAAAAGAGTGACAAAAATTTAATAGGGTACGGAAAATCATACACGAGTACACCAAGCAAAGCACTCCTGGAGCAGAGCCTGAATGCGATGAACGGGAAGGCCATGCAGTTTGGGCAGCCGAGGCAGAAGCGATGTGGATTCAGAAATGAGAGTTTGCTGTTTGTGCAGCCAAAGCAGGTCCGAACGCGGCACACGCGAAGATCCTGCAGTTCGTGCTGTGCGACAGAAGCAATGCGAGTGCGAAGAGAGGACCGGCAGTTCGTGCTGCTCGAGCAGAGCCTGAACACGACCAAGGCGCAGACCATGCACCTCGGGCTGCCAGCTAGAGGCGTAGCGACGAAAATGCCTAGTCAAGGCCAAAGGGGCAACGAAGGAATTTGCCAGACAGTTTCTCGACAATCTATTCTGCTACAGTTGCTCGATATGTGATCAGTTTCGGTTCAAGAACGATCGCTCTGCCCTGCCTCCGAAACATTAACCGATACTCGCTTTGGAGTTCCCTAGTAGTGATCTCTCGACATTCCAACTGTACGCTTTGTGAATACGGTTGGTCTGCATAGGCCGACACCGAACGTCTACAAGCATCCGCCGAAGGCTGGCCTCCTCCCACAGATGAACAACATAGGAGAGAGTCATTTTCACCGATGATCCCGTTTGCGCAAATAAGAGGATTATTTGACAGATGCAGTGTATTGATTCAGCACAATTCGATACCCATCACTCCCCGAACCGTTACCTGTACCAAAGAAACGAAAGCCAAGGTGTTCGTAAGGAGGGTACTATTTCCAGCCGTTCAGTCTAGCACCATCTCCATACACAAGTGGCAGAGCGGAACGCATGAAGAGGTAGTATACGAATATGTACAGAACCACACGCAAAAACTTAGTTTACGTTACTCTCAGGAGAGCAGCCGAAATCAACGGGCTGCAGTTGACTAACGCCGTAGGGCACTTCCACTTCCATTATGGGAACAAAAACGAGGACAGATCGCTGGCCGACGGGTTGCGTTGGTTAGGGTCACCTCGCCTTGACACTGTTCTGCTATATCTAGGCGTAGAGTTACTTATATATTGACACTGGTATAATTCATATATATCCCCAGCCGCCAGACGACAAGGTTAACTGGAGGGATTTGGGAAAGGCTTTTGTAGTGCAGTGGACAGGAAAGAATATATGATTTATGAGTTCTCGTAACAAGGTCGAACATCACATCCACAGGATGACCTGTCAGGATGTATGAAACAAGGACACCCATAAGGATATTTAAAATTTTTATTGCGGTGCCTCTAGGAATGGTCACGAAAATTCCGTAAACTGTGGAGGTGCTAACTGTCAGTAGCAACGAAAGTGGCGTCATGCGCCACGCTTCTTTGTAGGTCTCGGCGTTAATGTGGCTGCGTACGTGGAGGTACGTGACACCATTGTAAAGACCTGGATAGAAGGTATATTAAAAGGAAGACTTTATATCTTTTAACAAGATTCGGCTTGCGCACACCGCTTGATTTACACTGGAGTAGTTGGCCGAGAACTTCCCCGACCGTGTCGCTACATACCTGTGGCCTCCTAGTTCTCCAGATTTAAGTGAGTTGGACTACTACGTGTGAAACGTCGTTGAGAGGGAGACCACGAACAGCCATGTTAACGCGAAAGACTCACTGAAGGCCGCCATTGCTGAATAAACGGCTAACATCTCGAAGTACCAGCTGTTCCGAGCATGGAGTCACGCACCTCCACGCACGCAGCCACATTAACACAGAGACCTACAAAGAAGCGTGGCGCATGACGCCACCTTCGTTGCTACCGACGGTTAACACCTTCACAGTATGCGGAATTTTCGGGACCATCCCTAGAGGCAATAGAAATTTTATATATGCTGATGGGTGTCCTTGTTTCATACATCCTGACAGGTCATCCTGTTGATGTGCCGTTCGGCCTTGTTACGGGAGCTCATAAATCATACATTCTTTCTTGTCCACTGCAGGAAAGAGGTCTTTCCCATATCCCTCCATTTAACCTTGTCATCTGGCGGCTGGTGATATAGAAGAATTGTATTGGGATCAATATATATGTAGCATGTGTATGTAGCTTGTTTCAATATATATGTGTGTGTGTGTGTGTGTGTGTGTGTGTGTGTGTGTGTGTGTGTGTGTGTGTGTGTGTGTGTGTGTGTGTGTGTGTGTGTGTGTGTGTGTGTGTGTCAATAGATATGTATAAGTATATGTCAATATATATGTAGCTTGTGTCACTTGTGATGGCGATGATGCTAGACAACGGCTGGAAATAGTGTCCTCCTTACGAACACCTTGGCTTTCGTTTCTGTGGTACAGGTAACGGTTCGGGAGCGATGGGTATCGAATTGTGGTGAATCAATGTATTGCATCTGTCAATCAGTCCTCTTATTTGCAAAAACGAGATCATCGGTGAAAATCACTCTCTCCTATATTGTTCATCTGTGGAAGATGACCACGCTTCGGCGGATGCGTATAGGCGTTTGGTGTTGGCCCATGCACACCGACCGTATACACGAAGCGTATAGTTGGAACGTCGAGAGATCACTACTAGGGAACTCCAAAGCGAATATCGGTTAAAGTTTCAGAAGCAGGGCAGAGGGATCGTTCTTGAACCAAAATTGATCGCACATCGAGCAACTGTAGCAGAATAGATTGTCGAGAAACTGTCTGGGAAATGTCTTCTTTGCTCCTTTGGCCTTTACTTGGGCGTTTACGTCGCTTCGCTTCTCCCTTGGCAGCCTGATAAATTTGTTTTTGAGGAAAGGAAATGGCGCAGTATCTGTCTCACATATCTCGGTGGACACCTGAACCGCGCCGTAAGGGAAGGGAGGAATGTGGAGTAAAAGAAGAAGAAGAGAAAGAGGTGCATTAGTGGACGCCTCCGGTATAATTTCGACCACCCTTGGATCATTAACGTGCACTGACATCGGAGAGCACACGGACGCCTTTTGCGTTGTCTTCATAGAAACATGGTCGCCGAGGTCGGGTTCGAACCTGGATTCTCCGACTCGGTAGACGCGCGCCTTAACCACTGAGCCACAACGAAGTGCAGGGTTCTCGCGTTGGTCGCGTTCAGACGCTGCATTGAAGCACGAACTTCGAGGTCTCGTTTTTGAATACACTACGCTTCTGGCAGCTAAGCCCAGCGTGCATGGTATTCCCGTTGGTCACGTTCAGAACCTCCTCCTGCAGCACGTTGATTGGTGTACTTGTGCATGATTCCGTACCCTAATAAATTTATGTCACTTGTTTGAAAACGATCATGGCGGGTAAATGCATCATTATGAAGCAAGCTCTTTTCATTTTCATGGTAATCTCATTACATGTTGCACTCAGTCTCCGGCGCGTCTAAACAAGGAAGGCACGAATAACAAGACATTAAAATGAGAGCCAAGGTGCACAGTACAAAAGCTGGCCAGCACAGGTAATTAAAATGTAGCAGTGAGATCTTACCAGCAAACTCAAAAATATTTTGTAGTTGGCGGTCGTTCTCAGAAATTGAACTTATTATTACCAAGGCTGGTTAAAAACACGCTGATATTGTTTCATCGAGGGGAAGCGTAATATGACTGCTTAACTGAGGTCACAGAGTCTGAGAAACCCACGTAGTCGTTCGGCCAGACCGACAGCAGACACCTAACTTTATTCGCGCATATGAGCGCTTGGAGGAACCATAGCGAGAGACTGGCAGAAGACGACAACGACCTTCGAAAGCCGGAACCAACAGCGCACGCCATGCCACCAAGGCAACAACAACAACAACAACGACAGAAGAAGACGAAGGCCGTGCTCCTGGAGGTGTTCGATTCGCACCAGGATGGGATTAACGACCAGGGCCAGCAGTGTCCGACGAGAAGAGTGGGGCGCGCTGTTTCCTGCACCCTCAGCCTCCATCGAGGATGACCCCACGGAGGGTAACGAATCAGGGCAAGGCATGGAGTCGGCTACGATGCCTCTCTACGAGGAGCAGTGCCCTGTCGACGAGTACCAGGTCTCCAAGGAGGTCGTGCGAGGCATCCAGAACACGGACTCGATCTGGATTGGTGAGGCGACGCCGGGCCCGCAGTCCATCGAGCAGCAGAGGTCGCCACAGGAGGTCTGCGTGCTGGCCAGCCAGATGAAGGCCGCTGCAGAGTCGAGCCGGATCGAGAAGAGGGACGGATACGTGTTCCAGAGCCAGACGGCGCCCTCCTCATTCAGCTCTGGAGGCACACCCTTCTTTAAGCCACAGGACTTCAACCGGTAAGCTCGTATTTTCTATTTGCCTCTTGCTTTCGCCTGTCCTGCCTCGTCTCTCCTCTGATGTTTGTTTTTAGCTTTACCTTTGCGCACCCTCACGCTCCCTGGCTTTTCTCTGTGCAGAGAAGGCTTCCTTGACGCTGGCTGGCCGCAGTGACACTACCTCGCCAGGAGGACCTCGCCAGCGTGACGGACTCTGCGGAACCAGCGTGTTGGACTATAGCCCTTGTAGTGGTGCTCACGACGCCACTGCGCATGCTAACATTAGTACTGTCGATTTCCCATCAATAACTTAGTGATAAAGAGGGTGACAAGGAATTGTTTCTTGCCTAAATACATCTGCTGCACAGCTGCTTGGCGACAGCGCCTGCGGTTGTCGCAATGTTCTTCAGTATGTGGTTGTCAATTTCGCTCGAATTGAACAAAGGACTGTTCAAGATGTTTTATAAAAAGCTTTCCCAAATTTTTTCCGCCACAACCATTTACTATGACACTATCCAGAAACGTGCGCTGGATGCGGATAAGTGTTTGCGGTTTTATGCGCCGGCCTGTGCGTCTACACATGCCACCTGGCTTTGTGCATCTTGCTGAATTTAGATGCATTGGGGTACGAACGTGTAGCCGGTGTGTTTTTATATGAGCGTGCAGTTACAGCGTATTACAGTGCACGGACGTTTTTTGCGTTTCGCCGGCAGCCCAATAATAAATAGTTATGAGGTCTTGGTGCCCACCTCAGCTTTGCCGTTAGTGAGTGAGTGAGAGTGAGTGAGAGTGAGTGAGTGAGTGAGTGAGTGAGTGAGTGAGTGAGTGAGTGAGTGAGTGAGTGAGTGAGTGAGTGAGTGAGTGAGTGAGTGAGTGAGTGAGTGAGTGAAAACAATTGACCGAAGGGTTAGAGTGGTCGTCATACCTCCAGACCATGCAGGTCTTAGGGCGCATCCGTTCGACGGCCTTGACCAGTGTCTCGGTCGTCGCTGGCCTTTACGGAAAGCCAGGCGAGAGAAGTCATTCGATGGAGCAGTCATGAGATGTGTTTGGAGGATGCGCTTTACAGCCCCAGACTATGTGATCTAAAGCAGCTTTTTCGCCGCAAAAGCGGCAGTTTGGGGTACAGATTCCAGCAAACATGCGCGAGCACACATTTGGGATGGGAAAGGAGTCGGTCCGAAGTCGTCTCCGCGTTACCCGCTGCGCCCTCGATATCGACCGGCGAGGCGGCGGGGAATTTCCTGCGTACGGGTTTGAAATGGGTGGTGTGGTCGTCGTAGGAGGCTAGGACCTGGCCGGTTGCGTCCGGGTTCTTGCCTCCTGCCGTCCCTACTGGGTTTTCAAATTTATGTTTTTGGGTAGAGGTTTTATTTGAATCTTTTGTTACGCCGATTGCGTCCGGGTTCGGACCGTCCACTGCTCGACCGGCTCCAGCTCGAGCTTGTGCGCGGGCGGCCTCGTTTCTGGGGTTCCTGGCGCAGGTCGAGACCCATACCAGGTCAATGTCTCGGAGAGGGGATGTTTCGTCAACATTTTCCGGGATATTTTCAACATTTTCCAGGTGTATCGTTTCTGAGAATACAGTAGCAAGTTTGCGCTCGCGTGTGCGTGTGTGTGTGTGTGTGCGTGTTTCTCTCTCCGGTCTTGTGTTAATATGCGCAAAGTTTTCCTGAAATGACGAGAACCGTACAGCCGGCGTATGCATATATCTTCGTGACGGTGTACAGTCCTTATCGCTAGACGTGTTTCAAGGTGATTCGGTGACGTAGGTGAGATGTGTGCAGTGCGACTGGACAGTGGACTCGTCGGCACAGCAGCCTACTTTAATCCCTGCGACACCATCCCACAGGTTGCCTCATATATCATCAGTGCACTACTGTAGGATAGAAGTCGTGGCTCTTGCGAGAAGCGAGACTATAACACTCGTCAGTACTATAATACTGAATCATGTTGCTACTCGACAGCCCCGCAGGAACCGTCACCCCGTCTAGAAAAACTTGCATCTGTCTCGTTTCTAAACCGAGATTTATTCAATGATATTGCATATTAGCATCTACTTCACCAGTCACAAGACCGTTATTGTTGACCTAAAGAAAGAAATGAATGAAATGAAATGAAATGAAATCTTTTATTTGCCATCAAATACAGATGGGGGGATTGTAGAAAGAAAGCTGTCCTTGGACAGCTTGACGGGTCCACAATCCCTTATTTTGGCAGAGTGGCGGCATCACGGAACATATTCTTGATATCCAAACATATACATACATACTTAATATGATACAGACTTAGTACTCGTAGTAAACGAAAACAACAGAAAACAACAACAAAAAGAACAGAAAAGAAAAGCGGAACTCACTTCCACAAATCCAAAAGAAAACAACAGCAAGGCTAGATAACATTACCTACAAACGAAATACTTCTGCCGGAGGTCCTTGTAGGTTGCCGTGAAGAGGTCAAAACGGACAGAATTATAATAATTCAAAAGCGTTGGTATTGTGTACTTAAGGCACTGTTTCCCGTAACTTGAACGTGACATTGGTACTGACCAATCCTCGAAGTGTCTTGTAAGGTAACTTGGAGTTCCATCCTGTAATTGGTATAGGTTACTTATATTGTTGATATCCCTGTGGATTTCTTGTTTATATACATGGCTATACATGGTTATATACATGGTTTATATACAAGAACTGCCCAAGAACTAAACCACGTTTTCTGAAATTGAAATTCTTCCCCCGTACTGCGCCAGCTAACGCTGAAGAACATTCTCGTTACTCACTCGTTATCCCTCTGTAAGCTTTTTTATACATCGCTTTGTTATTTCAAGTTAGATTATTCATGTCTGTGGTTTGTTGCTCATCCATATTTTGACCGAGTGGACTTCACTTGGTTGCTCATTTATATATTGACAGAGTGGTCCATCAGGTTCTGTGGCCTCTAGATCTTTAGTGTCATGAAAAGCAGTGACTGACTGGAGCTCAGCGCCGCTGGGATCACTTGCTGGCGGATGGCTTGGAACCAATTCGCCCGTTCCAGGGCACGGCGGTGCCGTACGGTGTGGCGGACCAAAAGAATACAGCGCCGCTGCCTGAGCGCGCGTCTTTGAAGAAAAACGGTCTTCGTGACGGTACCTCGTACAGTACTTTATCAGCGTTATTTTGTTACAGCCGCTTTCCCAGCCTGGAACCTGAGTTGTGAGGAAAGGAAATTTGGCGCAGTAACTATCTCACTCACGGTGGACACCTGAACCAAGCGGTGAGGCAAGAGACATAGAAGGGTGTGGTGGAGAGTAGGCACATATAGTCGCGTAGTAGTACAGTCGAGCCCGGATATATTTAACCGATATATATATCGAATTATTATTTATATCGAACAGTCAAAGCATGCTCTTGAAAATCCCATGCAAAAATATACCACCATTGTTCGCGTTTACCGAATTCGCGTTCAGCGGAACTTTCGATATATCGAACGGCTCCGCGCACCTTCCAGTGGCGCTTCTCGACCCTAACGGCGCTTTTGGATCACTTTTCGCGCGCGGAGACGGAGCGGCTGCACGGCCTCGGGCAGCCTCCTCTCGGCAGCGCTAGCTCTGTGCAACAGCGTGCCGTGTGAACGTGGGATCTTCTTGCGGGTGACCTTCGGTCTCTTGTACTCATTTCCCACTCCACATTGCTGCCTTGAGGCGAAGCCAACCTTACTTACCACATCCCAGCGGCGGCTGTCGCCTGGCATGCCTCGCAGCCGGAGGCACTGCGCAAACCAACTGAACCTTTATTTTAATGAGAAATTATTTTAATTCACGTGTACAGGCTAGATTATTAGACACTTATAATAAGCGGCGGATAGTTCCAAGACACCGCCCGCTGCGATAGAGAGGCGACAATAGGGAGGTATGAAAACCAGCCGCGGAAACGTGGCACCAGAGTGCGCTGATGACGCATGGCGGCGCTGACAGCAGTGGAGCGGTAAGGCGCCTGGCGTGAATGAGCGCATTGCCGCAGCCGCATTTTTTCTACCGAGAGCAAAGGTATTCGTAAAATAAGCCTTCCGATTTCCCATCATTCCCCCTTTCAAATGTTCTGTTTATTGATCCCAATACCTGACGCGTTTTGTGCATGTGTGCGCACCACAGCTCTCAAACATGTATTGATTTGAGTACCCTGAAATGACCACCTCGTATTTTTCCTGCGCTTTTATAGCAGGTTCGAACATGCGTGCTGCGGGACGTGTAAACCTCATGGATTGCATTACCTATACGAGTGCCGACGCACTATTTGCAGCGCAAGTTAACGGTGCACGGGTGTCCACAGAAGAGAAAAGAAAACCATTTCGGCGCATTCACGAAAGCCAATCGCCTGAAATGCCTGAAGGTATAAGGGGACGTTAATGCTAATACCAGGCGACTTGGCTGCGAAACAGCGCTACGAGTTTTTTTTTTTTTTTCAGAGGACACGCATCCCGCAAAGTTTTTATACCGACAGTACTTTGCATATTTTGACACTGCTAAAGAGATAACATGTTGAGAACTCGGCAAAAGCTAAAAGGAAGGTGTGACTATAGGCGCGGGTTCCGATTGTCGGACCTAAAACGCGTGGCAGCATCCAAACAATTTCACGGAGGTATAACATATTACTACATCGGGATTGCATAGGGGGGTCACACAAATTAATGGTATTCAGTATCTCCACCGTACTGATTACGTTGCGTGTAAAATACAGTGGCCATTTCGTCCTCGATGCCGATGTAAGATCCTTGTAGGATGCATAACATTTGCGACGTCCAACTTATTGGTAGAGTTTGAAGGAAAGTAGCGCAAAAAATAATGTGGCGATCCCCTTTTGCGTGTTTTATTTACAGTACGTCGGGAGAAAACATTTTTGAGTCATTAACCAATGTAATCACGGCTAAATTAGGGTGAATTAGCGGTTGGCTCTACCTTTGATTTTAGCATCCATCTTTAGGCTGTAGCGCTAGGATCGTTGTGCGAGCCATATTCATGTTTAACGGCTGCGGGCGTTACACTGAAGGCGACTGCAAATGTATCATAGCCATATAAGAGAACAAAAATAATCGGCCATCTGCCAGCTTAGCTTAGCAGACATGCGTCCCGTCGTGGTGGCTCAGCTGTTACGGCGCTCGCCTGAAAGACGCGGGTGCGATCCCGGCCGCGGATGCCGAATTTCGATGTAGGCGAAATTCTAGAGGTACGTGTACTGTGCGATGTCAGTGCACGTCAAAGAACCACAGGTGGTCGAAATTTCCGGAGCCCTTCACAAAGGCGTCCCTCATAGCCTGGGTTGCTTTGGGACTTTATGAGCCGAAAAGAACTAAATCCGTGTTTCGATAGAGGCCGACGCGTACGCGTGCTATGCGGTGTCAGGCGTGCTAAGCAGCTTTAGATGGTCGAAATCAATCCGGAGCCCTCCACTACAGCGCGCCCTTTTCTCTTACATCTACCACTCTCTCCTTCAATCCTATACTTTCACGACACGGTTGAGGTGTCCACCGGGAGAGCCACAGTTACTGCCCCTATCCTTCTCACGCAACAAATATTTATTTTTTCCTCATACGTGCACCGTCCCAAGTGCGAGGCTCCGCGTCGGCTGCATCTATGGTCCTCCCGCAACGCTTCTGATGTGCCACGTCGCCAGCGCCGGGTTTTTTCATCACTGCGTCGGCCGCTTCTGCGCACTGCAGCGTGGCGCGCCATCCTCTCATTTCAGAAACTTTTTCTAAGAGTCGTTTTGCGGAATTTAGCAGCGCGTCTTGTCGCAACCACGTCTCCAGGTGCCGCGTGTGATGACGACGAAATTAGCGCGAGGCGCGACGCATGGGCTGTGTGTACAGGGTGCTCACTTGATTATGTGCAGGCGCGCTCCACATGACGGCGACGGAGAAAGCCCGAGGCACGAAGCGGGCGGGTCGACGCCGATGACTACGAGACAGCGGGAAACGAAGCTGAGACGACTAGCGTTGTAAAAATTGACAGCCGCCTTTGCCCATCATGCAAAGAATGAACTCGGAGATTTTCTCATCGCCCTCGTGCCAAGTACTATGTTCCTACTTGCACCAGGAACTCCCAAATGCTCGGCTGTAAATGCTTACCGGCAACTCGCAGTGAAGTTTCCGAAGACGAAGGCAGCGTCATAAAACATAGCCCAGCAACCAGAAGAAGCAACTTTTAGTCGGATCCAGCGCTGTGTTACGACGCTAGCGCTCATTGCATAGCTCGAGGCATAAGCGTCCTCGACGATTTCAGACAGAGACGCTCAAGCCACAACGAGTGCGCGTATGCGCCCGAGTAACTCGTAGTTATAAGAAAAGTAAAGGTGCGGCAGCAGTCTCACACTGGATGAACGCCTGAACCGTGCCGTGAAGGAAGAGATCCTTCACCTGAAGGAGAAGATCGGAAGAGGACACCTGAAGGAAGAGACCGGCGGCTTTGTTGCCTGCCAAGGTCCATGTACAAGGAAAAAGCCATATTGGCCGTGAAGAAGAACTTCACTAGTGTGAAAAAGGGCAAACTAGAATTAAGACTAAAGCAGTCGAGTTTTGCCAGCATTTATATCTGGGGCTTGCAAGAGATATACATCCGCCAGTGAAAATGGTGCGTTGCATGTTTTCTTTAGCGTTAACACACATAAACTAGATGCTCCGTTTCGTGCCATTGTGAATGAAGGAAGGGGGGGACAGACCATTATGCTGAACGATTCTGTGAATCAGGCGTGCGTGTCTCATCGTGCAGAACGATATCGTGCAGTCAGGCGACTGCAGCGCCACGTGGTCATGACACACTCTCATTTATATATTCTCTCACAGGGCGATTCAGGTGCGCCATGAGAGGCACAGTTGTTGCGTCTTTACTTTCTTAATAACTCCACTTCCAGATTGAGAAGACGGCTCTAAACAGCTAACGCCTATTAAAATAGTGGCTGACCGACAACAATAAGAGCAGGAGTCTTCTCCAGTTCCTGCACGAAAATACCTTCCATGATTCCTTATAGTATTATGTCTTTGAGGCAAGTGTGTCAAATAAAAAAAAAATGCTCTTACACGCGACTGCAGGCGTTGGGTGCACAGGAGCATGGCTTTTCGTAGGACACGTGCAGACGCCGAAAATTGGTGATGATGAAAGGAAAGGTGCAGTACCTGACGCCCTATCGGTGGACAAATCAATCGTGCCGCGAGGGAAAGGATTAAGATGAGAAGGAAAGGATGAACAGCGAAAGAAGCGTAATAGTGGAGAGCTTCGAATTGGTTTGTCCACATGGGGTTCTTTATCGCTGGCCAGCCGAGGCGGCCTCGTTTTGATAGTGGCGAAATCCACAGACATTCGTCTGCTGTGAGATGTCAGCGAACGTTTAAGACCCCCGCAATGTGGTCGAAATTAATCACGTGCCACTGAGATGCAAGACAATCACTCAGCATTTCCTTTCCTCAAAAACCTTTTTTTTTTTCCTACAGCGCCTCTGTTTCCCTTCTTTCTTTCATTCCCTCCTCCATCTCTTCCCTCACGTCGCGGTTGAACAGCCCCCGAGAACCAGACAGGTAGTGCGCCTTTCCTTTCGTTATAATCGGTTCTTTAACACACACTAACATCGCACAGAGCACGGGTCTCTTTTGAATTTCGTCTTCGTCGAAAAGCGGCTGCCATGGGCCGGGACTAAATCCCAAGTCCCCGTATTCAGAAGCCGATCAACACAGCACCTCCTAAATGGAAACACCGAGTGCAGACGGAAAGGCCCAGACACAAAGAAACACCAGTGTCTGAACAGCCCGCTTTATGACGGCTTTTGCTGCACAGACCACCCAACAAGTCAGGGAAACGTGTAGATAGCTCAAAACATTTTCTGTGTGTCTTCAGAACATTAACACGCACGACACAGTCCACTCTGCCGGTGATTTTACGGGGCCACGTTGGCACGCGTGGACAATATACCGCCACCGCGTATACGTGGGCCACAGCAAATGAGTGGCTTTGTTGCACTGCACCAGGGAACTGAGATGATGGACCATATACCTCATGCATGGCTGCAAGCCACCTTCGCACTCCATCCGAGATATCATATCCAGCACTTGAGGCCTTTTTCCATGATACGCAGGTTGCAATGCGAGAACGCTGATCTGGGCCGTATATTACAAGGATAAAATTTTTTTGAATGGCGCAGTGGAACAAACACAGGAAGACACGGAGACAGAAAGAGCGCCTACTGCCAACTGAGTTTATTGGGGGAAACACCAGCTTTATACGCCAGTACATTATCATAATCAGTGCGTTATCGTAGCCAGGACAAGCTAAAAATAAAGAAAAAATAGATATGCAGAAAAATATCATATGTACCTATAAAAGCCAGTGAATTGCAATTCACAGAACAAGGCATGAAAAAAAGCTTGCCCTGGCTATGATAACGCAAGATGATGATAATGTACTGGCGTGTAATGTCGTGTTTTCCGGAATAAACTCAGTTGGTAGGAAGGCGCTCTTTCTGTCTCCGTGTCTTCCTGTGTTTGTTCCATTGCGCCATTCAAAAATATTATGATGAACCAACTAGCCCAACAGCAAGTACTTCTATAAGAATCCATAACCATTTCATATCCATTTGGTACTCTGGCATTGGTCATTGTTGTTCCGTGACGTAGCTGCGGTTTTCAAGCGTCCGCGGGAAGCGACCGACTATTGGCACATTGGCGACCGGGTTTCACCATTAGCTCCTATATGCAACCAATGGTGAGACGACGAGTGGGGAAGGCTGTTGTCGACGTGGGTCCCGCTACGGGTTGACTTTCATGATTGGCCGCTTGCTGCTTTCGTCTGATGGTGGTGTTCCGCTTACGTCACTCCAGATGAAGTGAAAAACTGACATCCATTTCAAATGGATCCGCATAATACGGCCCCTGGTGGCCTATTAAAGCTATGTGGCTCTTAAAAGAACAAGCTCAGGCGTAGTAGAAATGGAAAGACGCTCAAAGTGCAGTCGTGTTCTGAACAGTGAAAATATTCGAAAAATAAAAAATAACATTAAAGAGGTCTGACCACTTGCCAACATTGCATCGTGGTTTTATGTGCCAAAAAATTACCCTGTGCCTTTCCGTAAGATATACTGCCTGACTTTTAATGCAATAGCATTTTTGTTGTCGTTTCCAAAAGATTTCAGGTTCCTCCGTAACGAAATTCAGTGATTGGTCGAGGAGGTCGTGACGTCATCAACACTGCCAAGCATGAAAATCTGATGACTAGAATGATCGAGTACCGTAAATTGGATTATCCTTCGGCAGTGTAGTAATCCGACTACCTAAACGGCCCTAATCCGCCCACTAATTCCGAATAACCCATTCAATAATCTACGTCAATTTACCCACTAATCCAAAATAACCCATCTTAGTCCACCCTAGTCCATTTTATAGGGTTGGCCTACTTCAAGAACTCTGGGGGTCCTTTGAAATTTCGGGGTGGGCCAACTTCTTTTATCCCTTAAAGGGGCCCAGAAACACAATCTTAGCTGACTGTTTTGTCTATTGGTCGCATACAGTGAGTTATAATGGTGCTATTAGCGTCGGTAATACCACGTATATTCCGTTATTTAATATTTTAATATCCTCCCAAAAACAAATTCATGGCTCTGATGGTGCCGCCACACAGTGGCGGGTTTGAGCAGCGGATATGACATCACCTGGCGCGAGCTTGATGATCGGACAAACAGTAAATATACGCAAATTGTGAGAATAAATAGAGACACATTTTGTCACCTGTCTGCGTTTTGTATTAGATCAACAAAAACAACTTGTTTGTCTTAGATAAAAGCCCTGCAAAGCAGGTAAAATAAAAATACACCACCAGGGGCGCTCTGGCATGGAAACGACTCCGCCAGTCTCAGCAAGAACGAGTTACAGAGAGCAGCCAACCATGGAGTGCAAACTTCCGCGACGTGCTCTGGCAGGCTGTTTTGATTGGTTGCGCCAGGTGCCGTCATAGGGAGAGCGAAATAGGAGTGGGAAGCCCCGCCAAAATCGAGTTGAGGGCAGCGTTTTGTTTGCTTGTATTTTGAAATTTCTTCATTCAATAACTCCCGTTCCTGTGCATCGATTCCTGAAATTCTTTTTAAGTCATCATCTGTGTGACATAAAGAACCCACCTGAAGTATTGCCAGTATCCCCCCCAAGCAGTGTTTCGCAGCCCCTTTAGAATGTGGTTAAAAAGGCCCCAAAGTTTTCTTTTCATGGGCCAGTGACTGAACCACTGCAGCGCGCACCTGATCCACGAGTCATACGCAAGTTATCCTGACGGCAGAGCTGAGCGATGTGCTCTTCAGTGTCGAACTGCGTTTGGCCGAGGGGCTCCCGCGGAGACCGCCTGTTGCCAGCGCGGCAGGCTTCTTCAGCGACCATGGCGGCGGCTTGCGCTGAGCGCATCGTGGCAGGCAGGCGAGGCATGCCAGCGCACCCTGACGGAACTTGTTGTTCAACCAGCAGTAGATGAACGGGTTGTAGCAGACGCTGCTCATGGCCAGCCAGTGGAAAGAGATGAAAAGGTTCGAGTTGTGCCGGTCGGGCCCGTCGTCGGCGCGGAAGTGGGCCACCAAGTGGTACACGTTCAACGGCAGCCAGCACACCGCGAAGCACGCCACCACCAGCACGAGCATCTTGAGAGACTTGCGCTTGGAGCGCGTGTGAAGGGCTTGTTGCTCCCGCGTCACGGCACCTAGTGCCTTGCGCGCCCACAGCGCGCGGCTCACGCGGTAGTACATGAGCGCGGTGAGCGCCAGCGGCAGCACGTACTGCGTCAGGAAAGTGGCAAGCGTGAGCCATTTGCGGAATGTAGCCGACGGCGCTGGGTACTGCACCTGGCAGCGCACCAGCGTTCGGTACGTGAACAGGGATACGACTCTGTTAAACACGGCGTGCGGCAACGACAGGGCGCCGGCCAGCGTCCAGATGCAAGCGATGGCCCCGTGTGCCGGGCACAGGCGTCGCAGCCGCAGCGGGTGGACGATGACGCCGTACCGGTCACACGCGATCCACGCCATGGTCAGCGTGGACACGTAGACGAAGGTCACCTGCAGGAAGGGCGCCAGGTAGCAAAGCGCCTCGCCGAACGGCCAGTTGTCGAGCAGGAACCGCGAAGCGCTAAGCGGTATGGTCAGCGTGGTCATGAGCAGGTCGGAAACGGCCAGGTTGGCGATCAGCACGTTGGTTTTCGTGCGCATCTTGCGCGACCGGAGAACCACGTGGCACACCAGCGTGTTGCCGAACACCGACACCAGCACGACGAGGCCGTAGAGTAAGATGACGAGCACGTCGCGCGGCTTTCGTAGCAGAGGTCGCGCCTCCATGGACAGGTTGCGCAGCAGCGAGCAGAGTGCGCTGAGGTTAGCGCTCTGCTCGGCCCCGCACAGGTCACCGGGCGACGACCATGTGGCGTTGGAGGGCCCCATGCCGCTGGGCTCAGCTCGGTCCGTGACCCGGGGCTGCGAGTGACGAACACTATTTACAAATTATTGCCACGCCCATTTGGTACTTACTGATTCCGTTTGCATCTGTGCATGTTCGTAGGCAACTTCTCCTAGCCAGATGGGGATGAGGAGGTTACGAGAAAAGCAAAGGCAGTACACACAGTAAACGTGCCGAGAAGAAAGATAAAAGGGCTTGAAAAAAGGCCAGAGTGAACTGAAGTTCGCGGATGAGAATGTTAAACTAAAAATGGTAGCTGTGCTCCATTTGCAGCATGTGCCAGGGGCAGCAAACGCCATGCATGCGATTACGGTGGCAGGTGCTTTGAAACTCCACTCAATTTAGCGACGCTGAAATACCACAGCGAGTGCTGTCCTGCCCACGCCGCTTTGATTTTTCGATGGAGGGCTGTGTAAAGCCCCTGTAACACTTAAATGAACACTGAGGAAAACAATATCCAACGGTCGTTCCTAGTAAAACAGTGAGACCAGCGCAGATAAGACGCGGAAAGCAACGCTGAAGACAGGACGGTTTAACAGTAAACAGTTGGCCGTCAGCGACCGTCCGGTCTGCAGTGTTCCTTTGTACGCGTCTTTTTTTTTATGGCAGTCTTTTATGTTTCAGTTACGACCCAACTGGCCGAAACTGGAAATTTTAACCAAGTAATAACCAATTCTATAACTTTTTCTGGCTACGTTGATGCTTGTCCGGAAGCAAATGACGGATTTATTGGTGAGAAAATTCTGCTGAAAAGTTTTCTCGCCAGCAAATTCAAGCCTGTGACGTCTACACCGACAAGGATTCCGTGATCGCAGTTATCACACGTATACCCGTGTAGCGTAGTCCCTCAAATCCGCGCAAAAGAAAATGACTCGGTGCACCGCAATTTACTTCCTAAATCGGCGTTTCAATTTATGGAGTTTTCAGGCTTATACATGCCCAACAATTCTGGACAAAAGCATTATTGAGCGGGAAACCTTTAATGAAGGCAATTTTTTCATATAATGTAGGATTTCACTATAAAAATCAATGTATCCTCAGATCACCTGGTGGCAGTCTTGATTTTTTTTTCTCTTAACGTTTTTGCTATCGTCAAAACCTTTCCCCATTGGTTTTCTATGGGAGTCTTGACTATTCGATGCGATCGATGGAAACACTTTAAATGAAAGATTCCAGAAGAAAGATATCCGAATGATATCTGAAAATGAAGATATCAGAAGAATGGACCATTACCTTCAATATTTCCGTAAAAGCATCTTACAATTTTCTAATTTTCAGAAATTTTGTCCAAAATTGCTCGACGTGAGCTTCTTTTTCAGCGAAGGGAACGTGTTTGTACTTAAACTGCGATTATCTATCGATACAGGCCAAATTAAATTCATCTTCAGCGTCCATTTAACGCGAACACGCGTGGCGCAATTCTATATATGCCACCTTCTTAGCAATGCGAATCAACATGAACTTCAATTTTTTTTCTGTTGCTCGAAATTGCTCGACCACTGCATAAATGCCCTCGCAAAGCACCCACCAGGGGTACAGAAGATCTGTGCATGTGGCCAAGGGGATGACACAAGCAAATGCAAACAGAAAATTTGAGGAATTTGGGTTGTATATACAGCCGTTTTTTATTTCACGCTCTTAGTGATGTAGTTATGTGATCAGACTGGTGTAGCAGTGTGAATCGGGAAAACTTACTGATGTTAAGCAGAACATGAGGGCTTGGTGATTGAGCGAAGCGAACAAATCACGTTTTCAAGTGTCGCCGCTTAGCAAGACTTGCAAGCCATAAAAGCTAGTTTGCAGTGCTCCTGTATGCTTGTTGCTAGTAACCTAATCCGACGGATACGGAGAGCGGCACGTGCATGGCGTGGCAGAAGGACCATAGTTACGAAAGCCTAACGACCTATAGTGCGTTTTTCTTTTTTTGACGCGCACTAAAAGTGATGCACGTCGTCTGCTACTTAGCTTCGCGCAACACGTTCAAGACGCGGTTTGAAAGGCTTGTAGATGCACATGCTGTAGCGCAGGCTCGGGCGTTTTTTTACCAGTAAAATGTTCGCTTTCTCGCGGGCTCTCTTTGCGAAACATCGGCTTTTTCGTCCGCATGTGCGCCAGACGGTGGCCAGCTGCAATGCGCAAGGACGGGATAAATGAATGTCGGGCTCCGGCGAATGACGCCCTTTCAGTGTGGGGAGAAGCACGGTAGCGCGCGCTTACCACCACTTTGGGTTAGCAGTTCTGTTGAAAGCTTCTCGGGGAACCTTATGCGTTACTACGGCCGGCTGGTCCCCTCTTTGTGAACGCGATGCGCACTCGGCCTGTCTTTGAGCCTGCAAAACACCGCGCAAATGCGTGCACTTGACGATCCTATTCCGCGAGCGGCAACAGAGTTAGCAACTGTCTTTCGCGGCCGGTGAGACCTCGGCAGACAGTGCGGAGCGCAACTGTACAGTGATTTCCTCGCCTCTGGCGAAATAAAGGGTTGTAGGAGGTCTTCTTAACACTCGATTTTTTTCTTAGGTGCCACGTAGATCATTTAATGAATATGCGGAGTGCCTGTGTTGTACTGCTTGCCTTTCCCCAGAAACTCAATGTACAACACTTAATAGTACTAATACCATATGTCCGTAGAACAGTTTTATATTTATTCACTTTCTTATTTTACTTCTGTAGCGTAAATTGTGTTGATGAACGGAGTGCATGTATGTCTTATAGTATGTATTTCTTTTAATGCAGTGTACTGCGTTAATGTCGCTGCTGCCAAAATGGTGCAAGCCTAGTCAAGCTGCCCTCACAGCTTTTTGGCAGGATGGCCAAAAGCATTGTAAAATGTTGAAAAATAAACTTGATTTGATTTGATTTTCTTTCATCCTTTGTCGATGAATTTAGCCTCCTACAGCAGTAACCACGAGCGCCACGAGTGAGAAGATTGTCGTCAGGGAGGAGAGCAGATTATGGTCACGCACTAAATGTCACCAAATGCGAAGTACTAGATACGAGAAGCTGAGGCATTCTGGGCACCATTCTTTTCGTATCATTTTTTTTTGTCGAGCATACTAACTAAGAAACGCTCTTAGGAAAAGGTGCAGTGTAGAGAACTAAATCAAGCTGCGCGGTTTTGTACTTTCTTAAATATCAGTACTCTAAATTCAGCTGACTTAGCGCCTGTATTCCTGCGCCGACCTAATAATCACCAGCATTAGAGCACTGAGTTCATGTGTAAAACGGAATAAGGTAGAACAAAGGAGGACCCAGGGGCCATCTTGGCTCTTCAGCAGTTTCATGTATCAGCCGATTTCGTCTTGATTTCACTCCGAGAATATCCAACTGCAGGTCTGTTTGGATTGAGATGGATGAATTATTCTACTCTCTTTAAAAGAACTTGGTTGCTGGTTGCATTTATCGATCGCCATAGTCATCAGTAAGTTCTTTCTGCATTGCTCTAGCCTCGTCAGACCCCGCGTATATTATAATCCACGCTTATCTTTTACGGAATTCTTAAAAAAAGGCCTCACTTCTGAAGCCTAAGTGCCATTGGAAGTCAGAGTCACTCCCTTACAAAAATTGCTTTTGTGATTCTTTAGAAAGTCTTTTAAATTTACTCATTAAAATGTAATGAGTTTCTTTTAGATCTGTATGGAATTTTTGTCCAGAGTTTCAATAACTAATTGGCCACCGCATTGTTATAGGAACACGGCTAACGTCCTTTAAAAGAAAAACTGTAATGAGTTGCTTTAGAAACTCCTTGGGAGTCTCTTTAGAAACCCTTTTGAGCGCACTCATTTCATTGTAATGTGCTGCTTTTGAATCTCTATAGAATTTGGCTACAGTGTTTCAATAACTAATTGGCCACCGCATTGCTATAGAAATGTGGCTAATGTCCTTTAAAAGAAATTCTGTAATGACTTGCTTTAGAAACTCCTTGAGAAATTGTTTAGAAATTCTTTTGAGTGTACTCATTTCATTGTAATGTGCTGCTTTTGAATTTGTATAGAATTTGGGTACAGTGTTTCAATAACTAATTGGCCACCGCATTGTTATAGGAACACGTCTAACATCCTTTAAAAGAAATACTGTAACAACTTTCTTTTGAAACTAGTTATATGAATTTTACGTAAATCCATTGGAATGCATTTATTTCATTGGAATGCGATGCTTTTGACACTGTATAAGATCTGAGTAATGAGTTCCAATAACTAATTGGCCACCACATTCCTATAGAAGCCCAGCATGTACAATGTAACATATATGATGTAACCACTGATTGCTGTAAGCATGCAAGAAATCATACAGAGCAACAGCACACGACATACAATCAACTAACTTTATTTCACTTAGCAACTTTTACAGCAGCTTATGGAATTGAACGTTTGCAGCTCCTGGCGAGCCTTAGTAATTAGCCGCATTTATGATGAAACTGATAGGAGACATGGCACACGAACAGTACGAGCACATTTTATTTTGAGACAATCAAGTAATTTTAGATTCATTTTCTGCGCCACATGTGCAACGAAGATCACACCTCAAAGAGAGTATGTTTTCACGAAAAAACAGTGGAGTAGCGACTCAAACAAATACTGCCTAGCCTTCTGCCTTCAACAGCTCTGAGTATATGCCTGCCTTAATTTTATTCACTTATGCCCTACATAAGGTACACAATGCTAGTCGGAGCCACAGCAAAAGGCTAGCTGCATGTTCATTCTGTGAGAATTAAAAGTTAGAAAGCACTGTATACCTTTATGTAGTATTCTGAAAGGATATCATTTACAGCTGTCCCAAGGATTGCGTGCACAGCAGAGTGAACATGATGAAGGAGTCACAATTGTTTTGAAGAGGACACGTGAGATCTACTTTCCAGAATTAAACTGCCTCTTGTTAAAACAGTACACGCACCTAATTTTGGTGGCATGCTTTCTTCTCCACAGTAATGTGGAAGACACTAATACGCATGGATCACCGGGTGGTATTCAGCTGCAAACTATAAATAATTTATAATTGAATTTTTCTCCCATGCTGTTACGGTTTCAACATCCGAACAACGAATGTAACGTTAACGTGCCCTTATAGGTCACATGAGGCATGAAAAAACAGCAAATTGCTGCTTCTTCATTTGTTGTCATTCCGGCTGTTGAGGCTGCTTGGCTTTAGCATTGTAGCAAATTAAAAGGACAAAGCAGTGATTATATCAGTTTCTTCATGTCTCCTAGACCTGTAAGCACACTTTGATGTCACATTGATCGTTCGGCTGTTGAAACCGAAACAGCATGAGAAAGAAATTGAACTGTAAATTATTTAGCGGGCATACTAGAATACCACATAATAATCCATGCCTTACGAATCATTACAAAGCAGAAAACATGCACCCAAAAGTTAGGTGTCTGTACTCCTTTGAGCAGGAATAAATTCTTAATTCAAGCAAGACGCAAAGTACAAGAATGACAAAACAAAGTACATTATTCATTTCTACTCTACATGACTAAAAATCGTCCCATGAGGATGCAAATTTCAAGGAGTACTTTATGTCTGATACTGAGCAATAATGAACCAGATAGCCATCCTGCATATTACCGTTTGCTACAAGGACGCGCCTTTGTTGGCATTTTAATTCAGACTACTCGCTATTAACCACAAAAAAGCTGTACATCAAATCTCTGACTGTGCCAACAAAAGAACTGGTTTCTTTCATTACATATAAACTTGTGTTTTCCTACATTGCTTCACATGTACAAATTGATCCAACCATAGGAAATACAGGCCGGCCAGAATAGGATGCTTGACAGTTGGCTGCTCAATAATCCTTGTTAGGTGACAACATAAGCTGTGAATGTCATCTGTTACAGCCCCCTTTCTTCACTCAACTGCTGCTGTCCACAGGCAACTAATACTATACCTATGCATATGCTTTCCTGAGCTGAGTTTAAGTGTTGCCTGGATTCACAATGGTCAGCTTGCCCAACAATCTAAGAGACCATCATAAGCAGGCTGCAAAATTCACTGCTAAAGAAAGCTATGATATGCTGCAGTAATCAAGTGAACTGAACAAAAAGAAAAATGAGAAGAAAAGCTATATTCGGTTTAGAGGAGAAACAAAACAAATATTTCGAAAACCAATCTATTTCATTCCTTTGTAGTAAATATTAAGGAGGATAAATGTGCTGGGATATTAACAACCAACTCAAAGCACACCTTTAAAATATGCAAATGCTTGATACAAGATCTGACTTCCTAACTATGCTGGTATAGACATATTTAGTTTAGAATTCATATCTTTTAATTGAGTGCATTATTCTGAAAATAAAAATTGGTCAAAAGGAGGCACTATTGGTTCATATCGGCACTTCCATCTATTCTTTGGATGTGATCTTCACTGTGCATATCCCACAGTACAATAATTCAATTGCATAGATACCAGCATTTCCATTCATAAACTGTGCTGATCACTTGCAGTAAGCCAATGATGTGACATGGCCAGTAGATTATTAGGTGCATCATTCTTGTCTGCGCAGAGACGAGGAGGTGTCAGGTAGGCACCACCCATGCTTGCCAGTCTGAAGTACCCAGATGTCTGCGTATAGGCCAAAGAAAAAAAATCAGTCAGTGAGACCTAGCACACAACTGCTTTCACACTAATGCAAACAAAAGCATCAATCAGATCAGAATCTACAAGCAGTAGTACTCTAGTGATCTAGCTTTGAAGAGTACTAACAGCACAATACAGAAAGTATATGATTTCAAAATAAATGGCATGTACACTTCGAAAAGAACTATAAACACCACCCAGCTGCGACTGACACTGCTGCCAGACTAGAACATTTCATAAGAATGAATAACTATTACATTAGCCTGTAACAGTATTCATCTAATACATATTTATTGCCACTATAATGCAGTGACAATCACAATCACTTTTTTTAGAGAACTAATTCACCTGTCTTCTGTGTTTTACAAGTGACTGATTAATTGCAGTAAGTAAATTAGGTGCAGTGAAAACTGAGAACAGCTGTCACTCAACCTCAGTAGCTCACAGGCAGCACAAAGCGTCTACATCTGAGTCTCTGGGAATGGCTACTCAAACACAGTAACTGCACTCACTAAACATCTGACAAGATGGTGATGCCTACGACCCCCTCGTTAAGCAAAGGGATGGATTCTGATCCTGCTGCATTTAGAAAACTTTTCACTTCCCTGCTCCACTAATGCTGGATTGACACTGCTGAAATAGTTGTAGAAAGATATGAAGTGCGTTAACAATGTCACATAACTATTTTAAACTGCTAGCCAGTATAATCCATTGCATCCATATAAATGACTCCATTCAGTTACATAAATTAAAAACTCACGATATCTCTAGCACTCTACTCTGGTAGCGAGATCAATAAAGCTATATTCCAGTTGCTGCAGAAAAGCAGTGAGATTACAGCCAGGCAAATGAATCAGCACCAATACCACAGACATAACAAAACACAATATAAAATAATAAGCTTTTTACGGCATGACACTACAGTGTAAGTGCGAACATCTTGGCCAAATCCAAGTCTCAGTACTTCTCTCTTTGATAAACTCTGGAGAAACCGCATGCGTCACCATAAATTCCTTCGAAATAAAATTATTTCAAAGCATAGTCGAAAACATCATGCGCAGTTTGCGATGGTACAGCCGTAAGTGTGCAATTCATTTTTGCACCAGTACGAAGTATGCTTGAAATGCCCCAAAAAAAAAAAAAACCAAAGCCAGTGCCCACAAACACTCTCTATGAGCGAATAACGCCGGAAAGAGATTACCAAAAGTTATTTTCGCGGCGAAACTCATCGGCAACATTCCTCTTGCATTTGACGTGCGCAACTCTAGTCGGTTGTAGCTACATCGTCATTCCACTTCTAGGCACTGAACGGCCTGAGTACTGTGAGCATTTGTAACGTGGACTCGGCAGACCATGTT
Source organism: Amblyomma mixtum (assembly GCF_055824585.1). Classification (NCBI taxonomy): domain Eukaryota; kingdom Metazoa; phylum Arthropoda; class Arachnida; order Ixodida; family Ixodidae; genus Amblyomma; species Amblyomma mixtum. The sequence goes on from NC_143014.1 coordinate 38,133,776, forward strand.
TTGTTCAGCTTGGAATTATACCCTGTACACACGCACACATACAAGCACGAAAAAACTAAACGCCGGGAACTACTGCCACTGATAAGCATACGTCGTTCCAACACAGTGCTTTCCGCTCGTTGGTCCCAATCATCGCAATAATGAGCACAACGATATCATGAGAGTGAAAGCATGCAACTGTACTCCATGTCACAACTTCGTCGCTGCGGAGAGGAAGTTATAGGCGCGAAGCGACGGTTTCCGTGGCTGTGTGACAGGTTCGCGGTCACGTGCAAACAGCGCACTTGCGGAAGCCGTTGCATCGAACTCAAACTTCTACTGCACTCCGAAGAAGTTGTCAGACAACACCCAGCAGCATTTACAGCACTTCACGCACCCCAGTACAACATTTTGGCAGATAATTTCAAGAACTGTACTCACATTCGTAAGCAATCACACAAGGTCGTTCGTTCTTCCACGTTGATGCCGGCATTGTCACGGTGTGGTGCAGGGCGCAATACGACGTCCAATATCTTGAGAAGAACTTCAGGTGCTTCAGAAGGTCTTTCGAAGCGCGCAGGTCACGCACCAGTTTTGTAGCACATTCGAAAACCACAGCACGAAAACACCACACAAGGCGCAACAGCAACAAAAAAAAAACTACGCCCGAAACGCCACCCGGCCGGCCGGCAACAAAAAGAACATGGCGCCGCTGCTGACGACTTTGGGATTGGACTGGATTGGCTTCGGTGTGACTTTTTTTTTATTTTTTGCCGCTGCTCGTGGACGGAGTTTCGGTTTCTGTTTCCTTGGGAGAGCCGGTAACTCTGTGGTGCGAAATTCATTTTGTGTGGCAGGACTCATAATTAGAAGTGCTGGCATTTCTACCAACGTGGTTCTAGACGCATCTCCCTCCCTTGAGAAGGTAACGCCTGGGGCGCGATTACGAGTTTTTGTCTCAATTTTGAGACTCTGACGTCAAAATGACGACACCGAAAGTTGTTGACTGCGGAATCAACCAATTAGCAGCGAGGTTGTGGTGTCTAATAGTAGGGTTCCACCCAGGAAGCATTTAGTTGCGCAATAAGGGACCGTATACTAAAGTTTTGCTGTAAACACGCCGTTAATAATTTGAAGAATGTTTTATTTCGCTAACAAACTACGTTTCAAACTGAACGACATGAAGCAAAAGAAGAAGCGTCCTCAATTTTGCAATTAAGTTTGCTCTTCAGTCACTTTTGCTGCCGCGAGGGTGCGCTGACGCTGAAAAAGCGTCGGTAGCGTCGGCTAGGTGGCGTGAGCTGCCGCCTCATTCAAAGGATTCAGCCATGGATTCAGCCTTATCCCTCCACGCACATACTCAGCCATCGTAAACATGGCAGCCAGAAAAAAAATCAGCTGATTGACGGCTGTCCTTTTTTTTTACGCACTACATAGAATCAAGGTGCTGTGTGGACGTCTTAAGTGCGCGGAAAAATCTACCTAAAGGCAGTGATTGCTACGGGTCTGCCGAGATCAATTTGCAAAGAGCGCTTGGCTCGAAAACCGGCGAAGCAGCTTTAAGGCAAGTTCACACTGGCGAGTTGCAAACGTCGCGCTAGTATTCTAGGCGACCGATTTCGGTCAATTAGTTACGGTTTGCGAAGCACATGTAAAGCGGGGAGGGAGCGTAACAAATCGATTTAAGCCTGTCGCGCGATCTCCGCGACTCGCCAGTGTGAACTCACCTAGCCTGATCGATGGCAAATGTGCTCCAAAGACGATGCGTGATTCTATTTATTTTTGTTCAGAAAATACCCGGCGACCATGAATAATCACACTGCAGCAACTGCCGACATACGGAAGCAGACCGGTGCAGCTGCTGGGAGCTTGCAATCTCACTGCGGGAATTAAGAGCTGGCACGCGCACGGTCACTGCGCCAACAATCACTCACGACGCCTCGTAACCAACTCATGCCGCCCGCTTCGGGTTAAGCACTTGATATTCGTGTTGTTGGTGTTGCCGTTCCGTTCGTATGATGCTCGGATGACGCCGCCGGGGATACTGCGGTGGCGAAAGTTTATGCGAAGGAAGTCCACCTTCGCCGCCGCCTTGTCTTGAGGGGTCTCGCCGGAAAGCGCGCACCTTCTGCGACTGAACTTTGACAGTGGTCTCCGCAACTCACCGCAAACACTTGCACAGTCGGTTGGGCTACGCCGACGTTTACTTCATTTCCTACGGTGTCTTGAAACCCACCGGCGGCGAAGGCGCGCACAGGCACTTGCCGCTCCACTGACCGCGCACTCACCCGCACGCCTCCAAGTTCAACGCCCGAGTTCGTCGCACAGCCATTATGCTCCTTCCTATGTCAAAACGTCGAAACAACTCGTCCGGCACGTCAAAACCGTCTTCATGCACCCTCTTACACCGCTGCTCGCGCGGCCACCGGCCATGTAAACAACCGCCATTTTCTGTCTCGAGCGGTTTGAGACCACTCGTTCTAGTCTCAAAAAATCGTCTCAATCGGCTCGCATAATTAGGCAAGCAACGTCACCACTTCTGGCGCACTTCTGACGTCGGCCGGTGACGCAAAAAACCAATATGGCCGCTGGTCACGACCGACCAATAGGAACGGGGCAAATGAGACACTTTTTGAGACACTTTCCGATTGAGACGATTTTGAGCAACTCGTAATCGCGCCCCTGGTTCAGCGTCCTTGAGTCGAGGATCGACTATCAGACTGCGCGGTAGGCGTCCGCATGAAGCGCGCGCACATCTGCTCGGACTAGAAAAGCCAGCATTGCACCTAACATAGAGTTAATACGCACCTAACGACTAAATACTCAAGGTGGGGCCATGCCAGCATGGTAAAGGAATTTTCGTCACACAGTGAAGTTGAATTGTAGGCCTGATAGCTGGTCTGTTGCAAAATGCGGGAAGCGCTTAAAACAAACAGTATTTATTAATTTATGTCTACAGATACTAGCGAAGATAAAAAAAAGCACGTTAGGAACATAATCTTAATAATGGGCCTGTTTACTGTAGCGGCTGCCCGTCTCAACTACAGGTTTACTCTTTTGCAAAACTCACGAAGTCAGCCTCTCTTTACAGCGGAAGGGGTCTTTACCATTGAGGTCATTTTTTTTTTAAGAGGGGGGGAGGGGGGGGTGGCAGAAATCGGGTGCAGCGCTGGAGAAATATATTGTCCGAAAAATGTCGCGCACCTCTTGTGCACGCTTCTGCCTTGTGTTGTTGCGGCGATAAAGGAATTAGGCGCAACTCTGTCAAGCCGTCAAATGAACCGTCACCACGCTGCAGTCGCGACGGAACGGTGAAACGCAGCTTTGCCAGGCCTCAGTGCTGCACCCAACTCCCGACCCTCGCGAGCCGCAACGCCATGGTAAAAGTGTTTTTGCGATGCTGGAAAGGTGACTTACGAAGTTTTGGAGAGGTTCTGCTAATACTGCACCGAATTACTGTCGCACAGTGCGTCGTGTGCTTGGTCGGCAAACATTGCTCGTGGTAGAGCACGTGCGCAGCGTTTATGCTATAGACAGGACGCTACGGGAAGAAGGCCCATTTTTTCGCCAAAAAAAGGAAACAACTGGTGCAGACACAAATCAACAAGAACTAGAAAAAAGGCGAATGCAATGACAACGATGTACAAGGCTACTCCTATTCATGCTCATTAGTCAGTAGTGAGAGCTGATCATATTTTGTCTTTCAATGAGGAAAAAAATATTCGTTACAGGTATTTGTACGCTTTGTTGATCCAGTTTCTGGAGATTTCAAGTGATCGTAACGGCGGTGAGGTTGTTTTTTTACTCAAGAAAGCAAACGAATACATTGCCGCTGTGTTCTGCCAAATTTTTCTTGAGATCGGTCGTCGATTCAGAGGTGCCTTTCGAAAATTTAATGTTATATGCTTGCGTTGAATTATTTCTAGCTTGCTGATGTGCAGTTTGATTTAAAGTTTTACCGCCTTTTAGAGCGAATTGATATAGTGAAAACTGCGAACAATATCTATAAAATATGGCTCAAGAAGTCTTACGGAGAGAATGCAACAGATTCTGTTTTGACTGCGAAAGGAACGAATTCATTTAGCGAAGGCACGAAACAAGCTCTAAAAAATTTGACTCATTTTGAAGCGATACCGAGCCATTTCTATAGAAGTTATTTTGACTGCCAACGAAGCGAGTTCATATAGCGAAGGCACAAAACAAGCTCTGTAAAATTCGACTCATTATAAAGTCTTACGGAGGAAATTCTATTTAATTTGTTTTGACTGCGAAAGGAGCGAGTTCATATAGCAAAGGCACAAAACAAGATCTATAAAATTCGACTCATTATAAAGTCTTACGGAGGAAATTCTATTTAATTTGTTTTGACTGCGAAAGGAGCGAGTTCATATAGCGAAGGCACAAAACAAGATCTATAAAATTCGACTCATTATAAAGTCTTACGGAGGAAATTTTATTGAATTTGTTTTGACTGCGAACGGAGCGAGTTCATATAATGAAGGCACGAAAGAAATTCTATAAAATTTGACTCATTATGAACTCTTATAGAACCATTTCTAAAGAATCTCTGTTGACTGCGAACGGAGCGAGTTCATATAGTGAAGGCACGAAAGAAATTCTATAAAATTTGACTCATTATGAACTCTTATAGAACCAATTCTAAAGAATCTCTGTTGACTGCGTACAGAGCAAAATTTTATAGTTAGGTCTCGTTAAAGAGTAAATAGACTACTTAATGAGCTGACTCGATAGACAGCGAGTTTCTATAGAGATCCTTTAGAATCATTGGGCTCTCCATACATGTTCAAAAGAAACTCGACATCCATTTTTGTAAGGGCTGTGATCCAGCGCAATAGAGCGAAAAGATAGGGGAGCTATGAGCAGCCTCCCAAGTTGGTTGGTTGGTCTAAATAGAATTTTTGTTCCCAGCGGCCGAACAACTTAAGTCTTTCGTGCTTTGCCATTTGATTTCTTTTCATTGTGATTCAAATGCGCCTTCTGTTTTCCATCTGTTAACTAAATATACACGCCATAAAATGTTGTTGCATGTTTATGTAGGCCCAGAGGCTCGTAGCAGAGAGCATAGAGACAACTCATGAGGGAAGAACTGCTGGACCTAGGGCTTCCAGATTTGGTGCCTACATTCACGGGACCGCCGACGCTTGAGATATGTATTTGGATTAATGCTGACAGGCAGAACTTTCGCTCCGGTTTGACGAGGCTAGAAGTGTTTTAGAACTATTCCCAAGAAGAAAAAATGTACTAATTTTAGGTGATTTTAATATCATTATATTCGATACCACAAATACAACATGCCGTGAATATAACATTCAAAACGATAATGGCTTCCGAGCTCGGATAACAGCACCTACTCGCTTTACTGAGACTGGACAGTGTACCCTCAATAACCAAGTTCAGTCTAACCTTCTACCTCCTCCGGATGCTAGAATAATCCAAATATCGATATCAGATCATTACCCTGCTTTCGTTCGAGTAGGATCCAGTGCATGCAATAATGGCATGCAGTTTATGTAAAAGTTCTGAACCCATCCTTATTTGTAAACGGAATAGCTAGTGTAGATTGGCCACCCCTCCATGAGATACAGGATCCTGCAGTTACTTATTTGCAATGTGTTTACTATATCTACGCATACGTTATCTTACAAAACGCAGTATTCGGCACCTCGATACCAATGAACTAATCTTCTAAAAGGCTACACAACTGAAAAGCAAGAAAAGACAACCAAAAACTAAAACTAAAAACAACTGAAAAGGTAACCGTTAAGCATCTCTCTACGTCTTCGTTACAGAAATTATCCTAACACACTAGCTGGACTTGTCAAAAAATTGTAATAAATGCTATTATGAACATGAATTTAGGCGCGCTGGAGGAGGTGCAAAAAAACCACGGGAAAATAGTTAACGACGCTTTGAGCAGTGCCTCACCAAATGATGTGATAAAAACAATATACTCTGCCGACCACACACATAACATTTCTCTGGCATTGCTAATGCATTTAACAATTCTTTCGGGGTCTAATATTGCAATGCTCCTGGAAATTACGTTTGTCCACGCGCGTCTCAAAGTTTTTATCTTTTTCCGGTGTCCCCGAGGAGGTATGCTGCGAAATGAATAACCGCAGGAACAGAAGTCCTCGTGCAAATAATTTCTCTTCGTATATGAAACTAATAGCACATCTAATCTCTGACCCAATTGCCTGTATTTAACCTTATTTTCGAAACCGGTACATGATTCCCACTGGTCTTTCAAAAAGAAAAAGCAATTACAATTTACAAAAGGGTGGCAAATGCCTCACACCTAATATCGGCCAACCTCAGTCTTGTCATTCGTTGGTAAATTAAATGACATATTCTTTTGTGAATTCTTTTGTCTTTCTAATCGTCTTTCAAAATTTAACCTTCTGTCTCACTCCCAGCTTGATTTTAGGGCGCGTTATTCTACTGAATTAGATTAGTTTGCTTAACCGATAAAATTACGGTTTAAACTGATTACTGTAATTATGCTGGTGCTTTGTTTCTTGACCTCTCTAAAACCTTTGACTCCATTTTCAATAACATATACTATTCGATAAATTAAATGGCATTGCAATTACATTGGTTTGGTTTATTGGGGTTTAACGCCCCGAAGCGACTCAGGCTATGAGGGACGCTGTAGTGAAGGGCTCCGGAAATTTCGACCACCTGGGGTTCTTTAACCTGCACTGACATCGCACAGTTTGCACTGACATCGCACAATTTCACCTTTATCGAAATTCGACCGCCGCGGCCGGGATCGAACCCGCGTCTTTCGGGCCAGCAGCCGAGTGCCATAACCACTGAGCCACCGCGGCGGCGGCATTGGAATTACAGTTGCTGCTTTAACAATACTTCGTAGCTACCTTTTAGACAGACTCGTCTCAAAGCTCCGTTGTGTATCAGGTACAAAATCTCATTTTAAAAATCAAATTGAATTGATGTTCTTCGGGGTTCAGTATTTGGTCCTGTTTTGTTTCTCACATATATTATTTACTCCTTCCCTGTTTAACGTCATCCGATGCCTTAAACTATGCCGATAATACATTCCATTTTTTGACAGCAGTATTGGCGCATTAATGTCTAAACATGGCATCGATACCACGATGTCTCGACCTGCAGCCACAGGAATGTTTTGATAAAAATCAAAATTTGTAATATTTTCTTCACCGCAAAAAATGAACATCGTGACCCAGTCATTATCCATTAACACTGGAATAATCCACTCTGTTCATCGCACAACTTTTCTCAGCGTTGAATTCGATAGGCAATTAAAGTTATGCCAACACATTAACATAGTAACCAAGAAAGCAGCATAGAGCATTAGGATTCATTCAAAGCCCGTTCTTATTTTAGTCTGCAGACACTCTCATGATCTTTAATGCATTCATAGTCACCCATATTAGCTACTGCGTCTCATCCTAGGGAAACATATACCCAACAGGTTTCACACCTTTTGAAACACCTCAGGAACCAGGCCATCCGAACAATCATTTTCAGCAATTACATTTCCAGCGCTCCCTCATCGATTCGGAATCATGATTCATTATCAGTACGTAAGCTTGTTCAGTATTAACAAGGCTTTTTGTTTCAACTAATGCGAAGCTTCCGTACTCACCGGTTAGCACTAGCCAGCATCATAGATCTAGTTCAAGACGTTTCGCATGTCAGAACAACATATTATTTCCTGAACCGAGAAAAAATTATGGGAAATTATCAACTAATTTCATCGCCGCTAGCTTGTGGAATTCATTACCGTGCACCATCAAGGAACTACGTAACATTTCAACATTTACATTAATTGTAATAAGGGAGTAATTACTCATTGACATCCACCCAAGCGCAGCCATACGGCTACAAAGGAAAGCTATACAGCTTTCTCAGAAACTTCGCAGTTGAAGAAAAATTCGTCCTGGTCCGGGGTTCGAACCCGGGACCACCTCTTCACTGGAGCAGTCAGTCTACCAACCTAGCTAACCGGGACGGCAAGCTTATGGTAGGGCGAGAGCGAATTGATCAATAACTCGAAGTGAGAACATTTGACCATTTATATTTATTCTGCGGCCTTTTCTTGATGCCATGCAGATGTTCACTTTCGTGGGCTAAATTTTTGTTTTGCTTACAGAACTAATTTTATTTCCTATGAACAAGAGGTACCTGGGACCTCCTTCTGTATGGATTATGCCCATTTTTGTACAGTCAGACCGGAATGAAACGCGAACACGCATATGTCATACATTTCTGCTTTGCAGCGAGATATTCTTTTACAACCTATTTTCGATTATGCATTTCAATGGGCCCTTTACCCAGACACATGAATCAGGCTAGTTGTACACTTCAGCTGAAAGTAGGCAGGTAAAATATTTTGTTTTGTTGACATGGTCTGTTCGCGTTTCATTCCGGCCTGACTGTACCTTTCAGAATGGGTCAAGAATAAATTGGTTGATGGATTGATTGATTTCTTAATAGATTGATTGGAGAACTGTTGTAATCGTGGTGGGTAATTTGAGTGCGCCTGGAGTTCTGAGCTAGGCTGTTAATTTTTTTTCAATAGGGTCAATAGAAAGTTCATAGTTGCCGCTTAAAATCCTGATGGCAGGAGAAAGAAAAAACAAAGCGCTATTTCGATACTAATTAGGACTAAGGACAGGACAGGAGATAATAAAACCGAGACATTCCAAATTTTCAATTTGGGGAAGATAACACTCTCAACAAATTAAAATTTTGCTCCTTTATTAATCTTCGTTATGAAGATTCCATTAGTTGTTTCATGCACGAGAAAAGGGTACAAATTATCCGTGACTTCAGTTTTTAAGCATCAATTCTTTATTCACGCTTCATGGTACACGTTCCCAGTTTCATAGCACGCTAGTGTTGACAGCTCAGGGGTTCTGCAAGCGTTAATTAGATCCTTGTGTTAGAAGTTTTCTCCTTGCAAGACTGAAAAGCTACGCACACAAATATCATAGTATTAGCTTCAGAAGGCCTCAGGGCGGACTGCATTATAATTGATTAGCTGGTCGAAGTATGCTTCTTGTTTCATTGGTATTTTTTTATAACTCTCTCTGTTTCTTTTTTCGTTCATTCCGAGAGTCAGTTTCCTGGAGCCGCGAGTCGCAAACCTCCTTACACAGTATACAGCCCCTGCTTGATATACATCCTCTGTTCGAAAGAGGATTTCCAGATTGTGGATCAAGCACAGCAGGGCACTCGACGCAGACCTAGCATGGAAAAATTCCTAGGCACTAATGCCATCGGGGAATCAGTCTCCAGTAGTACTGACCATTAACATTTGTTCTGCTTCAGGAAGTGCGTCCGTTAAGCGCATTACTTGCTCCGCCAAATAATGCGTCTGTAGAAGGCGGATAATCCTTCTCTGGAAGGCTGTTCTTTGCTTGGTCGGGCGCGCTTGTTTGAATTGTGGCGATCATTTGTGTGATGATTTGTTCAGCATTCCTTTACTACACCCTCACACGGTCTCGATTTTCGATCCCGGCCGCGGCGCTCACATATGAATGGAGGCGAAATGATAGAGTCCAGCGAACTGTGCAATGTCAGAAATAAAGACTTAACTGCGCGAAAGGGTTAGGACACAAGGGAGGCACATTCACGACACTTAGAAGCGCAGACAGACAACTTTATTTTTCAGGAATACGCAAGCCGTATTTAAACGCTCTCTGTGACAAGCCGGTACATTGCACAAGATAATTTCGCGATTATGCCATCTTCGAATTCAACACATAAACATGAAAAACACAAATGAAGCTATCACTGGGCCGGCCCTCCCTATCAAACAAGTGAAAAATGCTCAGCAATGCACACAAGGTTACTAAAAGTGAAACCAAACATGAAACAACTCACGACGAGATGAAGAATCGACTTTTCTAAAATCAAAAATGCACAATCTTTCTACAACACTTGATGCTTGCGTCAATCTAAAAATACCGGGAAAAACAACAAAGTACCAGGTCAAAACCGAGAAGAACGCACCACCTCTGCGACCCTTACAAGAAGGCGGCGTCAAAACAAATTAAACAGTGAACAACACTACGTCCTAATCTAAAAACCACAGCGAGCATTTGTGCATCATCTCAGAAGGCTTCGTCAAAACAAGGTGAAAATTCGAGCAAAAGTGAAACTTAAAACACATTAATAATCCTAAGGGGATACAAACTGAACTAAAACTACTAGAAAACTTTTAAAAACCTCTAAGGCAGAACGAAAAAAAAGAGCGTTTCCTATACATGAAGAAAAAAAGCTCATGAACTTGAAAGCTCATGAAAAAGCTCGATAACTTTAGCGATATCACTCCCAATATCTTAGCCGCCTTTGCTTCTGTTTCTTGTGGCCTCAAGTTCACATGTGAGACGCCAACAGATGAGCACCTTCAATTTCTTGACCTCTCCTTGCATTTCACGGAAAACAAGATATGTTAGTGCTTCAAGCCTAGAACGAAAAAAGCGCTGCTTGCTTACAGTAGCGCCCATTCAAAGTTAGTAAAAAGAGGGATCATTTTCATGTGCATTTCATCAGCCTGAAAAAATCGTGCGAGCACGAAGCTAATGATAGGTTTCAATGGCAGCTCCAAAGATTGCGCTCAGCTGGGTACCCACTGGATGTCGTTGCGAGCGTGTGTGAAAGTATGCTACAAAAATTAAAGAAAGGCAACCAGGAGAAAGAGCCCGCAGGAAAGAAGAAAATGATCCACGTAATGCCCTACATCCACAGGCTGTCACATAATGTGACGAAAATTGCCAAGAAGTGTCAATGTAGTGTTTTCAGCCCCGTGCAAACTGTCAAAGGTGTGTGCAAAGATACAAGAAAAGGAAAAGAAGAGCCAGTGCGTCATCAACCATGAAAACAAGTATACTGATTGTGTTTCAGGGGTGGTTTACAGCATTCCACTGAGTTGCGGTAAAGTATATATTGGACAGACTGGAAGATGTTTTAACGAAAGAGCGCAAGAGCACTGGCGGAACGTGAACAACAAAACAGGTGGATTCTTGGCTGATCACTGCAAGAAATGCGAGAAGAAAGACTGCGCACCGTGTTTTGAAAGGACAAGGTTTTTGGCAAGGGCAAAAAATAAATAGGAAAGATTAGTTATAGAAGCCTTTTACATAGGCACATTAGATACATGCGTCAGCAAGACGTCTATTTCCCTGACCTCGGAAGAATTCTCTTTTTTGAATGGTTTCGTGTAGGTTGCCCTGTTTACAAGTCTTCAGTCACCTTCTGTGAGGTTTGACAGGGAGAAACTTTAAGAAAAATTTCCGGTTTGAATCGGTTTTCTTTACGCTTTTTTCTTCATGTATAGAAAACGCTCTTTCTTTTCGTTCTGCCTTAGAGGTTTTTAAAAGTTTTCTAGTAGTTTTAGTTCAGTTTGGATCCCCTTAGGATTATCAATGTGTTTTAAATTTTACTTTTGCTCCAATTTTCACCTTGTTTTGACGAAGCCTTCTGAGATGATGCACAAATGCTCGCTGTGGTTTTTAGATTTTGACGAAGCCTTCTGAGAAGATGCACACATGTTCGCTGTGGTTTTTAGATTAGGGCGTAGTGTTGCTCACTGTTTAATTTGTTTTGACGCCGCCTTCTTGTAAGGGTCGCAGAGGTGGTGCGTTCTTCTTGGTTTTGACCTGGTACTTTGTTGTTTTTCACGGTATTTTTAGATTGACGTTGTGGGCAATTCCTCTGCGCGGGGACGCACAGGCAGTCACTCGAGGCAGGACTTTGTACAAAGGGTTTATTCTCACATCAGGGGGGCCGGTCGTCGTCGTGGCAGCTGGGTCAGGTGGTCCTTTCGCAGAGCTGGTCCAAGAGCAAGAGACCGCGAGCCTCTCCGGTCTCGCCTTATAAAGGCTTTCTCCCAGCCTCGCTCCCCCCGCCCCCCCACTCGGGAAGAAGGGGTCCAAGGCTACCCGCGGTGAGCGGCGCGAGATTTGACTTGCCCGCGAGCAGACCCTACATCTCCCCCCCCCCTCAAACGTCCGTCCCGGGGTCCGCCAGCAGGCGTTCGATGACCTCCGGGTCCGGGTCCATAGAGTCGTCGCAGGGGGGAGGGGTGCTCGCCGGGGGGCCGCTCACCGCTGGCTGGACGGGCTCCTCACGAGCCGCCTGCGGGGGCGAGGCGCCTGGCTCCGCTGGGGGCCCTGCCGGCAGCGCCCTCCAAAGCTCCTCGGCCGCCGGGGACAGCAGGTCTGGGCGGCTGGACTGGAGGATGCGGAGGGCCGCCTCCTCCGGGCTGCCCCTCTGCAGTGGCGCAGCGGGGGAAGGCGCTGCAGCCGCCAAGCGCTTTTCCGCCGCGAAGGGGCTGCGCCTGGTCCCGCCACCTGGACCGCGCGCAGTAAGAGATGGCCGCTCCGTTGGCGACGGTGGTCCAGGTGGTCACGTTCCGCAGGACCCTGGGCCGCTTGGGTTGCGGCTGCTCGGCGGCCGAAGCGCCGGCTGGGTGCTGAGGGGGGCCCTGCGCCTGGTCGTCACTGGCCCTCTTGCGTTGTCCTGCACCACTGGGAGGTTCTCTCCAGTGGTCAGGCGCGCGGTTAGACTGGCGGTGGGGGCCACCGCGGCCGTGGAACCTGCGCCACTCGCGCGGCTCCTGCCGCCGGCCGGGTGGCGCGCCTTGATGGCGGCCACCGTTCGACGGTGGTCTGCCTTGCCTTCTGGAGTCCGAGCCACGGGCGTCGGTCCGCTGGAGCTTCCTAGAAGACATACTGAGAGGGCGAGAGCACTGCGAGTGATAATTGATCGAGAGACACGGGTGCTACCTGGTCCTCAGGTTGTAGCGTCGGTTGCGAACCGCACCGCTACCTGCTCGTCCTCCCGGGGGTGAGATCGCCGCATCGCGCTGATTTTCCACCGCTTCGCAGTCATCGTCCTTGCGAAGGTGGAAAGCCTTCAAATCAGCGACATGCACCGGACCGGCGGTTTCGCCGTTTGTCAACAACCGCAACTGGTAGGTGAGCGGCGTAGTCCGTGCCGTAACTTCGTACGGCCCAGCCCACTTGTGCGCTAGCGACGCGGCGAAACCGCGCGCTGCGTTACTAAGTGGGTGCGTTCTCTTGAGTACTAAGTCGCCCGTGTTGAAAACGACGTGACGGCGACCTTTGTTGTACTGATCCGCCTGCTCCATGCGCGCCACATCGAGGTTTTCGCGGGCTGCTCGCTGCGCTGCCTCCAGGCGCTCCCGGAGCCTTGCCGCGTACTGCGAAAGCGGAGGGGGCGCTGGCCCCGCCGCGTCGAGTAGGGCATTCTCTAGCGGAAAAGCGATCTCTCTCCCAAAATTCAAGTAAGCGGGTGTAATACCCACTGACCTGTTCACGGTTGTCCTTGTAGCGAACGCCAGTTCGGACAGCCGCGCGTCCCAATCTCTGTGCTGCTCGGTCGTCGCGACCAGCATGCTCTTCAGATTTCGATTCACCCGCTCGGTTATGTTGCTCTGAGCGTGGTAGGGACTCATTCTCCTGTGGCGGATTTGAAGCGCCCGACAGGAGTCTACAAAGGCTTTGCTTGTGAAATACGAAGCATTGTCTGTAATCAGGTCGGAAGGGAAACCGAAACGAGTGAAAGTCTCCAACAGTTTTTCCCAAATTCGTTCCGACACAAGCTTCCTAAGGGGGAAAACCTCAACCCACTTGGAATAGTGGTCCGTTATTACCAGGATGAATTGGTTTCCGCGCGCGGACCGAGGGAGGGGTCCCATGATATCGCACGCGACCACTTGCCACGGGTAGTTGCTAACTACCGCCTTCATCATGCCAGCGGGCTTGCCCGCCCGAGGCTTGGCTACCTGGCATACCGGGCAGGTACGGGCGTATCCCAGCACATCCTTTCTCATGCCTGGCCAGGTCGCGACACGGCATAACTTGTCGTAAGTCTTACTGCCGCTGCCATGGCCTGCCAGCGCTGAGTCATGGAAGTACTGCAGGAACCGTTTCCGCAACCTTCTCGGGACCACGACTCGGAAAGGGGATGCTATCGCCTCTTCCTCGTCAAGTTGGGGAATGTAGCGGAGCAGCAAGCCATCATCGCCCAGCAGATACGCGTCGTACTTGCCCTCAGCGTTCCCGGTGCAAGCTGCGCTGCTCGCAAGCTCCTTCAGCACCCGCTGGCAAAGACCGTCTGCTTTCTGGGCCTCGATCAGCTCTTCTCTACTGACCGCTACTCCCCAAGACAGATTTCTTTCTGCCTCGCTCCTAGGCAGGCGAGCGGTCGCCGCCACGAGCTGCTGTGTTTCCCTTCCGTCACAGCACCGTGCGGGACCTTTGTCCGCCTCCTCCTTCGCCAAACCGGGCGCGACACTCCCGTCCGCCCTCTCCTCCTCTCCAACAGCGGTGACGCCGCTTTTTACAAAGCTGGGCTGCGCCTCTGAAGCGCTTCCGCCAGCATTCCACGGTGCGCGCGATAAAGCATCGGCCACCTTGTTCAAGCTGCCCCGGCGGTACTCAATGGCGTACGCGTAACGTTGCAACGTCAGCGCCCATCTCGCGAGTCTGCCTGCGGGGTTCTTGAGCCTCTTTAACCAAGACAATGCCTGATGATCTGTCTACACGGTGAAGACCGCTCCGTCTAGGTACATGTCGAACTTCGACAATGCGAACATGATCGCCAGGCATTCCTTTTCGGTCACGGAGTAATTCCGCTCCGCCGATGTGAGCGTGCGACTAGCGAACGCGACAGGGCGCAGTTTGCCCTCGTGTTCCTGCAACAAAACAGCTCCAACACCGTAGTCACTAGCGTCTGTCTGCAAGACAAACTGCTTGTTCAGGTCGGGGAGGCGCAGACTAGCGGTATTCGCTATCGCGCGAGCCAAGGCAACAAATGCGTCACTCTGTTCCTTGCCCCAGACCCACTTCGAGCCTTTACGCAACAGCAGGTTCAGCGGCCTTGCAAGCTCCGAACAGCGCGGGATGAATTGCCTGTAGAACGCAACCATCCCCAAAAACCTCTGCAAGCTTTTCACATCCATGGGGCAGGGGTAGTTCAGAATTGCCTGCAGTTTGTCATCATTCGGTCTCAGTGTGCCATCATCCACGACAAAGCCCAAGAGGTTCACTCTCTTCGATGCCAACTGCACTTTCTTTGGATTGATGGTTAGACCGGCACGTCTCATTCTATCGAGAACGGAATTCAGGTGAATGAGGTGCTCCTCGAACGACTGTGAGAATATCACAACGTCGTCGAGGTACGCCATGGCGTAGTTGAACCTTGCATCGCCCAGCACGATGTCCATCAGTCGCATGAACGTGCTCGGGGCGTTAGACAAACCAAACGGGAGTCGAGTAAATTCGGATAGCCCGCGGTGGCAGGTGAATGCGGTTTTCTCAATGTCACCTTCGGCCACCTCAATCTGCAGGTACCCTCTGCTTGCATCTAGGACTGTGAAGAACCTCGCGTTCCCTAACGCGTACATCACAGCCTCGATCGACTGAAAAGGGTACGCAACCGTAGGCGTCAGTGAGTTGAGCTTACGATAATCAACACACAGCCTGACCGATCCATCTTTCTTCGGTGCTAGAACCACTGGTGACGCCCAGGGACTTTGTGAGGATCTCACCGCACCGGTGTCAATCATCTCGTCAAGGGCACAGTCGAGAAGCTGCCTCTTATGCGCACTTAACGGCCTCGGGTTACACCTGAAAGGGCGCGTATCACCCGTCTGAATCTCGTGCTGAAGCAGGTCGGTTCTGCCCGGTTTCTCCGTGAAGCAATCCGAAAACGGGAGTAAAGTTTCCGCGAGCCTTCGGCGCTGACTACTGGGTCCTGAGAAAGACGCAATAATCGCTTCTAACGGGCCACCGTCTCTCAGCATCTCGAGGGAGCTCACCTGCCTTTCTGTCGCACAGGTGTGGACACCCACCTTTTGTGCAGGACAGCCGGGCAAGGAAGCGCTTTCGAAGGGAATGAGGGGGGCGAGCTGGCTGTAACGATAGCCATTCTCCCCCATGTCGAGCACAATGCCTTCGCTCGAGAGAAAATCCCTTCCCAGAATTACTGGTATCGACAAGCCAGGCAGATAGACGAAGCGATGTCTCCGCTTTCTGCCGTCAAAACGCATCGTAAGACGCACTGCTCCCTTTGCCCTTGCCGCCCCAGCTGCTAAGCTTAACGGGGTTTCGGCCGATCTGACACGGATGTTACCTATCCGGCAGGCCTCGTACACCTCGTCACCGACCAGTGACAGCGTTGAGCCCGTGTCTATGAGTGCAGAGTAGCATCGACCCGCTAACTGCACTAGCATAAAAGGGCTTGAGCGCGGAACGACTCCCTGAGCTCTACAGGCGAGCGGGACAAAGGCCTCCCTGTCGCCGGCGCGGGAGTTCTTTTCCTGACTAGCGCCTTGACAACCATGAAATTTCTCCCACTGACGGTGAAAGGCCGCTGCCACCAGACATCACCGCCAGCGCCTGGCGTTTCCCTGCATACGCCTAGCTTGGCATTCGCGTACCACGTGGCCGGGCTGGTTGCAATTCCAGCAAAGCCGGTCGTTGACCCGCCGCGTGGACGGAGGACCCCTCGTTCCACGAAGCGGTTGGGGACGACTCTCCCCTTTCTCCGCGCATTCCTGACGCTCGCTCGGCGCGTGGCCTGTGAGGCCGGCACGACGCCGCTGCTCGAATGCGTACGGGTCAAGCGCGCGAGGGACAACAGGGGGTTCCGCCTGCCTTTCCACGGCCATTACCTCGGCGCGCCGAGCCCTCATCGCGCATTCTCGGCCTCCATCCCATGCGCATCCTGGTTCTAGCGATTCGGCCGGCCTGGGGGGCGGCTGGTAGCGCAGTTCGGCGAGTAAATCCGCCTGCACGGTCTTGGCCTCCTGCGCTAGGGCCTCGAGGTTTGTAAAACTGCGGCCCCGCAGATACGGCTTGAAGCGTGGATGGCACTGCCTGATCACACGCGCAACCTGATCTCGGTCGGTTGCCGTCGGGTCTGCCCTCTTGTACAGCTCTTGCATTGCGCGTACGTACTCGAGGAGGCTTTCCTCTGGGTGTTGGGTGCGCAACGCGAGCTCCTCCAGCATCCGGCGCTCATAATCAGGCGGCAAGAACTCGGCGCGGAAACGATCTTTGAAGTCCGCCATCGACTGGAAAGTCGGCTGGCAGCGCCTCCATCGCGCCGCGCTCTCGACGAGTGCTACAGGCAGGACCTGCCCTAGCATTACGTCATCTGGGGCGCCCAGAGCCGTCTGGTAGTCCTCGAGTTGTTCTAAAAACTCGTGGACTGATTTAGCGTCCGTGTACCCGGAAAAGGAGGGGACCTCCATATTTATCCGCGGGCGCGATGCTGTCGTCGATGCTACCGATGCTGCGGCCTGGTTGGCGCCAGCCACCGAACCGAGCTGACGGGCTAATGCGGCAAACATCTCAGTCACCTGCCCCATTACGGCCGCCGCGTCGGCCGTCTCACTACCGGCTGCCCCGCCATCCAAAGCCGTGGCTGAAACATCCTTTCTGGGAGGCATAGTTCGCGCTAACTGTCCGGCCGCACCGGCTAACTGCTCATGGCAACAAGAACATTCACATACACAACAATCTATCTACAAACACGCGGAAATACACAACACAAAACGCCCGAAAACTACATAAATAACACAAAACCCCTAACAAATTTACAAGACTACACAAGTCGCTACCCCGCGAACATTCCGCCTGACCCGCTCCTTAACCCTATCGGTCCGGCGTGGCCCTGAACAAAGAGGGCCTGCCACGAGTCTGGCTGCACGTCCCAAAATCGGCAGAGAAATCGTCCACAAGGTGTTAATTAAAGCCGCACGCTGGGCGCCATTATTTGTGGGCAATTCCTCTGCGCGGGGACGCACAGGCAGTCACTCGAGGCAGGACTTTGTACAAAGGGTTTATTCTCACATCAGGGGGGCCGGTCGTCGTCGTGGCAGCTGGGTCAGGTGGTCCTTTCGCAGAGCTGGTCCAAGAGCAAGAGACCGCGAGCCTCTCCGGTCTCGCCTTATAAAGGCTTTCTCCCAGCCTCGCTCCCCCCGCCCCCCCACTCGGGAAGAAGGGGTCCAAGGCTACCCGCGGTGAGCGGCGCGAGATTTGACTTGCCCGCGAGCAGACCCTACAACGTAAGCATCAAGTGTTGTAGAAAGATTTATGCATTTTTGATTTTAGAAAAATCGATTTTCATCTCGTCGTGAGTTGTTTCATGTTTGGTTTCACTTTTAGTAACCTTGTACGCATTGCTGAGCATTTTTCACTTGTTTGATAGGGAGGGCCGGCCCAGTGATAGCTTCATTTGTGTTTTTCATGTTTTTGTGTTGAATTCGAAGATGGCATAATCTCGAAATTATTTTGTGCAATGTACCGGCTTGTCACAGAGAGCGTTTAAATACGGCTTGCGTATTCCTGAAAAATAAAGTTGTCAGTCTGCGCTTCTAAGTGTTGTGAATGTGCCTCCCTTGTGTCCTAACCCTTTCGCGCAGTTAAATCTTTATTTCAGAAATGAACCAACTAGCCCGGCAAATTCTTTTGCAATGTCAGAGCACGTTAGAGAACCCCAGGCGGTCGAAATTTTACGGAGCCCTCTACTACAGCGTCCCTTATAGCCTGTATCGCTTTAGGACATTAAACCTCATAAACCAAGCCTGTTATTTTTGCAAGCAAGTTATCTGAACGCAAGTATCCACTGCGATTTGCATACTAGCGCTTTTGTCACTTCGCAGGTCTCATAAAGCAAATCACATCCGCAAAGAGAAAGGGCCAGGCTTGGGAGCGCCGTCTTCTGTAGCAGCGCCTCGTCACTTGGACGCTAAACTCCTGGCGACAAGCCTGTCAAGGTTTCCACAGCCCGTCACAAACACGAAGCCCGGGATAAACAACATCGGAAAAGACCAATACATTTGCATTGTAAGAGGTTAAGCCTCTTGAAACACATCCAAATTGGAGCTCATGTAAACTATTTTCTGAACGGAGTCTGTTACAAAATACAGATGAAGGCAGATCACCGGCCCCGTCTTAGGGTTGTGGCTGCATTCTGCAGAGGACGTCACGATATTGAAAGGCTTGTGGAAATGACGACAAACGCAAAACTTAATAGAAAACGTTGATACAGTGTGAATTTGATCCCCTCCTATGAAGCCGTGGTCGTATCCCTAAGCCATGTGCGGAGCGTTAAAGTGCCCGCCTATTATTAGTACAGGTGTTCCGGGGTATGTCAGACGAATGTGTCTAACCTGTCCAAGATTGATTACCGTGTTTCTTAGTCGAATGTTAACTGAAACTAGTGTTAGCAGTGTTTTATATGGGAGCGTGAGTACAACGACTTCCTGCTGACTGTTTTATAATCTTCCCCAATTCATTTGCGGTTGGGGAATGTTGGTTTGGTTTGGTTTATGGGGTTTAACGTCCCAAAGCGACTAAGGCTATGAGAGACGCCGTAGTGGAGGGCTCCGGAAATTTCGGCCACCTGGGGTTCTTTAACGTGCACTGACATCGCACAGTACACGGGCCTCTAGAATTTCTCCTCCAAAGAAATTCAACCGCCGCGGCCGGGATCGAACCCGCGTCTTTCGGGTCAGCAGCCGAGCACCATAACCACTGAGCCACCGCGGCGGCTGGATATATATATATATATATATATATATATATATATATATATATATATATATATATATATATATATATATATATATATATATATATAGTAAGAACGTAGACCAACGTTTGAAGCTGTTCCACGGTCGAAACGTCAGTAAATTGTTTCAAGCGTTTCAAACGTTGGTCTACGTTCTTACTACTACATACCGTGCCGAGATTTCTTTTTTTTTTGCTGAATTTTATATATATATATATATATATATATATATATATATATATATATATATATATATCAGCTTTTCTGGCGCTTCTGTCTGCTCTTGCTCGTTTATCAGGGATGGAAGGGCACTATTGCCCCATATATGCCGTGATGACACTCAATCGATTAAGTTCTTGTATCAGGAACGCCCAGGAGCGAAGCTTGCCGTGTAATAACTTCGCTCTAATTTTCCCAACTTTAATCTAGAGCCCTCCACAGTTCCACTGTATTATCCTTTGCCGTTTTTTCCAGTCGTGTCAAGCCATCGTGTACACTGCTTTGAACAAGTTTCGCCAGTTGTGCAAGGGAGTTTAGTGGCGTCTCCCGTATTGCAGTGTTAGCGGCTGGTTTAACTTTCGTCACATTCATCAACCTTGCTGGTTTGCTGCATGCAGGCGTCTCTCTCTGCCGATCTGATCTTTCCTTGCGCCGTTCTCCTATGCGCACTTTCTTCTGGGGCAGATTTTCGATTCGAGCTGCCAGCATTGAAATCTGTTGGTCCATTTCGTCCTGCTGGTGCGTGCATTCCTCTAGTTCCTCGGCAGCACACGTCGGCTGCATGCGCTACCTGTTTCGTCCATTCTCGGGCGTTGTAGTACAAGATGACTTTTGCTGCGCGTACTCTATGATTGGCTTTACTTCTTCAGTCATCTCGTCAGAAAGCTGTGGCGAAAGAACAGCAAACTTGTCCTGCACTGTTAACGGCGTCGCTCGATTCCGTCACAGACCTCGTGCTAAATGGAGCTTTCGTTTACTCTTCAGACACTCGGAAGAAGTGATGCCATGATCACTGGACTTGCGCGTAGTCCTATTATTCTTGCATGAATACTTTGCTTAGTCAAAAAGTAGTGAACGTCTCACTAGTAAGACCTTTTTGCTCTCATCTGTGTCAATTCCGATGAGAACACTTTTCTACATCGTAGTGTGAAGTGATTTTTCTACGCCTTTGGGACGAAGGAAGTGATTCATCGTTTCATAATGTTCAGAAGTTATTTTCGCCACCACTTTGTGCAATCAAATGTTTCTCATTTTAGCTGGCTCAAGTTCTTTACTACGTAGGCTGTAATAAAACACTCTTTTTGGGTTATGCTTCCTCTTACGGTTTTAAATGCATGACTGCCGTTTTTACTTTAATGGGCATGGTACGCTTTAGCTACTTCTTCAACAGC
The DNA here is from genome assembly GCF_055824585.1 of Amblyomma mixtum. Lineage (NCBI taxonomy): Eukaryota > Metazoa > Arthropoda > Arachnida > Ixodida > Ixodidae > Amblyomma > Amblyomma mixtum. The sequence continues at coordinate 38,154,766 of NC_143014.1, forward strand.
GTTTAAAAACGACAAGTGACGGCAACGAACGACAGTTAACAATATCACCTCTGACCTTATAAAACACGTGGGCAACAAGGCCAATTTATGCTCTTGTAGACTTACGAAATCGCAACAAAACGACGGTGACCAAAGCTGACTTTATCGAAGCTAACAGCACCGCACATCGATGCTGGCTTTCGTGACACAGAAATTTAATCTGAAAAAGGCTTGTATTGATTCTTCGTGATGAATTAACACAACTGTGCGCCATTAACGAGGAGGATTACACGTGCCCCTGTGCAGGCATTCACCGGCAACTTTGCTAGTTTCGAGGTATGCATACATAGTTTATCTTTCTCTTGAGGACTCTCAGTGGCAACTGCTGCAACTGACTGACAAGCAATAACCGCTTGAACGCGAGTTATTGCTTACCTGCAGTAAGTTTCACAACATACTAAAAGGTTTGTATGCCCTTATCACCCTCGACATTGTATTCTGGTGTGCTTCAGCTCTCTCCAAGGTTTTGCAACTAGTTCACGCTTAGTAGGTGCCGCAAGTGCACTAACTTTCCGTAACTCACTCTTCGTTCAAGCGCGAGGTGAATTCTCGCACCTAGCTGTCTGGTTGCATCGCCCTTTCGCTGCAGCTCCGCGTCCTCCTACTAATTCAGCTTGGTCGGATAGCACAAGCTAAAGCAACAACACGCACGCTGTTTCGTGCTTCCATCTAACTGCAGATGAAAGACTTTCTTTAAACGCAATCTCTCTTTTGTTATTCGTCGCTGCTGGAGAACGGCTGTGAGACAACACCCCTGGGCCGCTAGCTCTTTGTTGCATTTCGCAGCCACCATTTTCAGCTGCGTCACTACAACAAAGCTTCGAACTTTCGTAGGCTTCTCGTGACGCCATGCTGACAATGCGGAGATCATTTTTCAGACTGCTTATCTCCACTGGTCGTAACACATGAGCTGCCTGAAAACAATATCATACGCTTTCTTGACATCAAGTTAAATTTTTAGAAGATCACACATGCTGGATTTATCATCCTAGAGATGGAAAAATGCCCTTGTCTTTCACTTCTACACATTCTAAGCTCATCAAACGAAAAATGGCTCGTTTAGGGTTTCTCAACTGTCTAAAAAAGTCATGCCATCATGTGACTGAGGAGAGCTTGTTTCTGCAGTCAAAAAGGTTGCAAGACGCGGGTTATCCGTTTCACTTGCTGGTATCAGTGGCCGAAGGAATTGTCAGAAAAAAAAAGGAAAACTACGACCCAGCAGGAGCAGTATAAGACAACTGACAAAAAAAAATTTGCTGTTATTCCATATATTATCGCACAACCTGAGAAAAATTGGTAACAGAGTAAACATAAACGTTTTAGCACTTCCGGAAACCAGGGAAAGGTCGCTTGCACAATCAGGCACCAAACGCCGTTTGTAAGGTTCGTAGAAAGCGTTGTGTGCAAGATGCCCTTGACATGTCGCAAATATTACATAGGGCAGACAGGAAGATGCCTAAATGAGAGGTTAGGAGAGCATAATTAAAACGTGGAAAAAAAAAACAGGTGGACATATGAGTATCCATTATCTCATGTGCAAGAACACAAAACAAGAAAGCCGCCGCGGTGGCTCAGCGGTTACGGTGCTCGGCTGCTGACCCGAAAGACGCGGGTTCGATCCCGGCCGCGGCGGCTAGAATTTCTTTGGAGGAGAAATTCTAGAGGCCCGTGTACTGTGCGATGTCAGTGCACGTTAAAGATCCCCAGGTGGTCGAAATTTCCGGAGCCCTTCACTACGGCGTCTCTCATAGCCTTAGTCGCTTTGGGACGTTAAACCCCATAAACCAAACCAAACAAAACAAGAAAAACAAGGAAGGCTGCCGTCCCATTTTTCACAGTTGTAAAGTACTTTTTAAAGCAAATGTCCAATAAAGCGAGAGATTCTGGAGGCTTCTGAGGTAGCATGAGCTGGCGATGATTGCGTAAGCGCTCCATCAATTTTGTTGTTCAAAAAAGAGATGTCCTATCTTACATCGGGCGCGTGGGTAGCCTGATAAAATGGTCATCACTCGCTGATAATGGTCTTGTAAGCATGCGCAGGTGATTACCAGGAGTATAAAATTGTTTTTCGCATGAAATAAAATCTGTTGAAAGTAAGCGCTTTGTATGTCTCTCCTTTTCTGTCGTCCTTATCTTTTTAGAGCTTTCACTGTCAGGATTACTTTTAGTTTCGGCAAATAAAAGGTTGCGCATTGTTCACAGTTCATACAAAATTTTCAGATTTCTTTGTCTGCACCGCCACTGAGCTTCAAAGTGGGCGTCGGAAATTTTGCCCCTCTTGTATGAAAGGTAGCTCTAGTTTATTGAACAGCCGCTTTGCTGACATGGACGGGGTCAACTTAATCGCAGAATTTGTACAATTGCTGGCATCACTCTTCACTCAGAAGTTCATCGTTCAATGCGTAATGTGGTCCCATTCTTTTAGTTTTGAAGAATTTGTCGTACACGTAAACAGCGACAGTGCATAGACTGCTTGTTGATTGATTGATTGATTGATTGATTGATTGATTGATTGATTGATTGATTGATTGATTGATTGATTGATTGATTGATTGATTGATTGATTGATTGATTGATTGGCTGACTGACTGGTTGATTGAAAGAGCTTCATTTCTTGACAAAGCGAGACGAGACTGGGACTATAAAGGCCCAGAGCATGTTCCCGCTCATCGTCCCGGAAATGCAGCAGGGCGCAGACAAGTTGCCCGTTAAGCTATTCAACTGACTCGCTCTGGAGCTACGTTGGCTGAAATAAATATGCCGCCGCCTATGTTGCCCTTGAGTTAAAAACAGAGCTTCAAATCCGGCCACAGACGCTAGTTTTCCTGTCGCTGTAACATATCAACCCCATTCCCATTTCCTTCTCCACTAGCAACCAGTGAAGGCGTTTTTGAGAAACCTAGCCTTCACCATCAGCTCATGCAGGGAGATGAGGCAACAGTAGAGGAAAGGCGCCAGGAGAGCAAACTGCAAATCCGTTATAAGGAAAGGAAAGATGCAGTAAATGTTTAGGCTCTTTAGAGATCGTGATTAAACGGACGTCGCGACGCCCAAGGCCATTCGTATAGCTGTACTGCTTTTGCAACTATAATGCAGGGATAAACCTCCATTTGCAAAATATTTTCATCATCGTGGTTACTTTCTTATGGTGCCGTATACTTGCAGTTGATAACAACAAAAGTAGATGGTGTTTAGAAAAAAAAATTTTCAGATATGTACACATGCCAAGGTTAACGGATACATTGAAATTCACGAATAGATATGACGCTAAGCATGTAAGGCGAGCCAATTAAAGCATATCTGAGTAAATAACAGGAATTGCTCGTGGGCGATGTAAAACATACGGGATAGCATATGTACTGACAGAATAGTGAAACGTCAATGATTTGACAGAAAAAAAAGACCTTAGCGCCACTTTGGCCTAAAAACAAGAACAAGACGATCGTTGTTAACAGAAAGGAATAGGGAACAGCCTGTTTTGTGAGAGCTTGCGCCCTACCTTGTTTCCGTCTAGGCCTTCGTGTCCAGGTGTCCTTGTTATTCTGTGTGAGTGGCACAATCGAATTAATAGTGTCCTCGCCCCTCCGTAAGGTTTTCCAGCAAGGTAGTCCCTGCAGGCTTGTTGGGAGTCCGTAACTACGTGCGATGACTTCCCCCGTTGGTCTTGAGTCTTGATGGTGACGGCCATAGCCAGTGAATTCTCTTCAACAGGAACTTTGGCATAGACCGAAGCCTTGATAATTGGTTTATTCTAGTTATCGACCGCAGCTATCGTGAACTTTCTCAACTCGGCTTAGGTCCCGATGTCAACATACGACCGCTTCTGGGCCTTTATGTAGTATTTTCGCCAGTGCTCGACTCTGGCTTGCCTTCTACCCTTCTGCCGCTCGTGGTGCATGTGTTTGGGTATCAGGTTTACGTGGATCTTCTGTCTTGCGTGTGTCGGGATTTGGGACTTGTTATCACTGGTCCTTAGTGCCTGCCATAGCCCTCTCTGGTGTTGTGTACTCAAAAGTGTTGTGTGCTCTGCGTGCCCAATGACGTTCTGTTAATGTTGTTGGTGGGAGGTTTAGGACCGTCTTATGGACTTCCGTTATGACTCTGTTAACAGCCTTTCTTCTAATCTCTCGATAGGGGAGCCCGTAAGTGATCTTGATTACGAATAGCGCTTGGACTAGGCGGAGAGTGTCTTCCTACCGCATCCCTTTCCTATGCAAGGTTACCCTTACAATTATTGCTGAAATTTGGTTGACTGTGGTTTTGAGGGTCTTGATCGTTGCAGCTCTCAAAGTGCTTTGCAATCGCAGCCTCAAAACTGATCTTTTCTTTTTCTTGAATTTTCTAGTCTTCCAGGTAGAGTTCAGTTTCTCGCGGGGTCTTGTGATTTTCCCTGTATATCCTGATAAGTTCGGGTTTCTCCGAGGAGCATTGAAGAACGCTCTCTTCGGTGAATTCCTCGACCAGGTCTATAGCTGCTTACAGAGCTTCTTCCTTCTGCGCCAAGGATCCCTGCGTTGCCCACATGGTGATGCCATCCGCGTCCCAATACCTTCGCGCATTAAGAACTTGCTGGCTAAGTTTAGCAGGATGAGAAGGCGAAATGGCAAGGCAAGGCGGAGTTAAATTGCACGAGACGAGAAACACGGACTGCGGAAAAAAGGATGGTCCCGTGATCGCGGGTGAGCACACGTCCCGCATGAAGATGAAGGTACTGGGAAGCACGTGTGAGTGCCTGCGTATAACGCTATGCTTTTCCCATGCATTTTCTTCGCCTCAACCTGCCCCCCCCCCCCCCCCCCACGTTCTAGCTAAAAAAAAAAAAAACAGGGCAGATGGGTACTCCAGGAAGCCGGAATCACATCAATAGACGTCCCCTCTATCGCAAGCGACCCCCTCCCAAATTTAATCTTCATATAGCGCCCTTAACACGTAACGTGGACCGCACCATATATGAGGGCTAACGTAAGGCACCAGCTTCTCATTACCAATCCCATCCGGACCATACTCTCACAGCGATGCTGCACGCACTTACACGGATGCAGCAGCATATGGCAGCGGCGGTAGTGAAGCTGTCATATTGGCTTACACTCTCCTGTCTACGCAGATTCTTCGACGGCCTTTCGTATTCTCGGCGCTAATCCTTGCGGAGCTGCCCCTTTCGTCTTTGGGGCTGCTTCGTTCCCGTGCTACCTACACGTGCGGATTCCTAAGCCGAGCCGCTATCTACAGTTGATTGGATCGACGATTTCTGCCACCGGGTGCCGCTGCCATCCCGATTATTCACTATAAAAGTCACCGACTTGGAAGACGACTCTTTGGCAGCAGTGGTAGTGAAGCTGTCATATTGGCTTACACTCTCCTGTCTACGCAGGTTAGTCCACGCTATCTTCCACCGTGGTCCACGCCTTGTGAATTTCGCTCGTTTACTTACTTCATGTTTTCAACTCTACCGCTGCTGCCACTCGAATTCACTTCTTTGTGTTTCCGTATATTGTGCCCATGTCGACTATAGGCCCCTGTTCCTCATGCGATGAACCTGTTAGCTCAGATGAAGTGTCTGTGTCATCCGACGAATGTAGGGAACTTTTTCACACTGGAACATGTGGTGGCTTATCGGAGAAACAGTATATGAGAAAATCCGAATCATCTAAACAAAAGTGGACTTGCTCTGTGTGCAAATCTGCAGAAAAAGAAACCGAAGAGTCAAGCGGGAAGTCGTCAGCTGAAGAACTAACTGATATAAGGTGAATTGCAGCGAAAATAAGTGAAAAGTTGGATGAGTTGTTGCCGCTAAAAGAGACTGTGCCAAACATTGAGCGGTCGGTACAGTTAATATCTGATAAGTATGACGAGATGTTGGCACAGTTGGCCGCGCAAGAAAAGGACACGAAAGAAATCCGGCAAAGGCTCGAACGTCTTGAACGGAATTCTCACGCCGGTAGTGATGCGACAAAGAAGCTAGAGGCGGATCTAAATGAGCTGGAGTGGAGAAACCGGAGGTTAAATCTAGAAATTCACGGTGTTAGTGATGCTGACGATGAAAATTTACTTGCGAAAGTGAATTCTGTTGCCCCTTTTATTGAGGTTCCTGCACTTATTGAAAATGATGTCACTGCCATTCATCGCCTTCCATGCAAAGCTGTAAACATTCCTGGTATAATTGTTCGCTATCTCAGGCAAGCCGTTGAAAGACCAGTGGCTGGACAACTGCTAAAAAGAAATCCAAGGTGTTCTTTCAGGAAAACATGAGCAGTCACAACCGGCAGCTGCTTCGAGAGTCTAAATATTGGGCGAAAGCGAACGGGTACAAATATGCGTGGCACCGAAATGGAAAAATCTTGCTGCGAAAGGCTGACGGCGACACTGTGGTCGTAGTGCGTCACAGGTCAGCCATTCCATCCTTAGCTTGCCATCTTGCGAGCCTACTGAGGTTGATCTTTTCCGCTTAAAATGGCTTGTGATAGTCCCTTTGCTCCGTTTGTCTTAGATAAGCTTATCAAAAATCAACATGCTGGTTCACTAAAGTGCCTTCACCTTAATGTTCGCTCGCTCTATAACAAAGAAACAGATATAGACGACTTTATCAATGGTTTTCCTTTTTCATTTGACGCAGTAATGCACAGTGAAACTTGGTGCAGAGATGATCGCGACGTGCCGAAGTTCCGGTCTTATCAGTAGTTTTGCGTGAACCGAACAAATCGCCGCGGTGGCGGTGTTTTGCTTTTGCTGAAAGAACATGTAAGCTTCGTGTTGCTTCCTGACTTTTGTGTTTGTTGCGAAGATTTTGAAATGGTAACAGTTCGTGCAAATCAGTACGGCTTTTCTGTTTGCTGCAGGCCTCCAAACAGACAACTTTTTGAGTTATTTTCTTTTTATGAACAGCTGCTGTGATACTGCAGAAACTGACAATTACTTAGTGTCTGGTGGTGATTTTAACACTGACATGTTGACCACGTCTGTGCCAGCCATAAAATACTATGTTAAGTATTTTAGCTTCAAATGGTTACGAAAATTTAATCTGCACGCCAACGAGGATTACAAGTGAAAATGCAACACTGTTGGACCTGTTCATTACAAATGCTGACTCTGTGAACGCTACTTACTGCTCGGATAATGCCACATGATCTTACTGACCACCTTCCAGTATTTTTCTTTTTAAGAAAACAAAATCTTAGACAGAACAGAAAGCCTGAGTACATTTTTTTTTTCAAAATATTACTCAAACATGTCTCGATAGTTTTAGAGAAGAACTACTACGCTGTGACCTTAAGCAAATTTTAGAAAATGACGATAGTGACATCGTGTACGGCAAGCTTATTGACGAAGTTTTACAAATGTACAAGAGACATTTTCCTGAACGACAGTTCAAACTGGGTAAAAAAAATACGGAAGCAGTGCATAACCTCCAAATTGCTAAAACTGATTCGTCATAAAAATGCTCTCTATCATAAGTTCATCAAGACTAAGGATCCAAGTATTTTTAAGGAGTGCAAGTCGTTTAGGAACAAGCTGATTAAAGAACTAAAATTGCATAGAAAGTCCTATTTTCATGCAGAGTTTTAGAGTTGCTTGAAAAAGCCGGATGTTTTATGTGAGAAAATAAATGATGTATTCAATCATCGTAAATCATGTACACAAGTACGAACGCTATTACTTGATGGCAACGAAGTATCGGGGAGTGTCCTTGCAAATATTTTTAATTATTACTTTGCAACTTGTCCTGATAGTAGTGCTTCGTCTGGTATTAGCAAATTTATGTGAGACAGAAATCCATTCTCACTCTTTCTTCACCCCCTTTCCGGAACATGAGGTGATATCAGCTTTCCACTCACTAAAAAATAGCTCTAGTTGCGATGTAGAGGGCATGCAGGTTCGCCCTATCAAGTACGTACTTGATATCATTTCGCCGTACATTACCTGCATTTTTAACATGTATGTGTCAAGCGCCGTCTTTCCTAAACGGATGCAAATAGCCAGAGTTTCAGCATTATTCAAGAAAGGTGACGTTAATGATATTAAAAAATTATATACCTATTTCTGTATTATATTACCAATTTTTTTTTTTTAAAATGGTTAGAAAAACTAACGCTAATACAGCTTTTAAAGTTCTTTGACAGGTACGGCCTAATTTCTTCAGCCCAGTTTAGATTTAGGGAACAACGATCTACGGAATTGGCCCTACGTCATCAAAAGGAAGTCATTTTCTCTCAATTTGAAATGAAGAACATTGTCCTTGGTATTTATATCGACTATACTAAAGCTTTTCATTGCATACTTCATTACATTCTACTTGATAAGCTCGAAACGTACGGTATTCGAGGGCACTGCTTAGAACTTATAAAATCATACCTTGATAATCGCTATCAGTACGTTGCAATAGACAAAAGCCGCTCAGATTTAAGCATAGCACCAAAGGCGTCCCTCAAGGCACTATTCTTGGCCCGTTCTTGTTTATTGTATATATTAATGATCTAATAAATATATATACAGATGCAACGTGCGTAAGGTACGCAGTTGATGCCAGTATATGTTTTTAATCACCTGACTCCAGCAGACTTCAAAACAAGGGTAACACTGCCCTGAAAATTCTTCATGAAAGGTCAAAACTTAACTGCCTACAAATCAATGGAGTTAAAAAAGAATTTAAAATTTCTCCACGAATTACCTAATCTTACGAGGAACACGCGTTCTTACGTCACAAGATGTATGGAACAGTGGAAGGTGGTCACACCAGGAGCCATTTATTCTACACAGAAACTATCATACACTCTGCCAACACTTTTCAATTCGTTTCATAAATCAGGTCTTGATTTCTATACACTTCATGTACGAGCCTTACCTGAATTTTTTTTACTCATTCTTTCTTAAATAATTGAAGAGCCTTTTTCGTTTTGATTAGCGGGTCTTTTTTCCTTTACGCTGTGCACATATTTCATTTGAAGTCAATTGTTATTTGTGTCTATTTTCTTTTGTACCGTTGCTTGCCTTGTAAAGGAGGCTACGGGCTTCAGTCAAGTCGCTCTCTTTCTGGAGCGATTTTTACCCGCAGTCTCGTCCATCATGCATGGAAATAAAGAATTACTATTATAATTATTATTATATAATAATCAACTTCTCCCTATTCATTGACGCAGAGTTTGGGCCGGTGTCTTCCGAAATGACCCCCAGATAGCTTGAATACATCTTGTACCTCGATTCTCAAGAAGCTGTCCGAGCTATTCCGACAGCCAGCTTTCCACTTCACTTCCACGTACGAAGAGCTGATGGACGCACTGACTGTACTCCCCCTTTACACCGGGCATCTGTGACCACCAGCACGTTACCCGTGCTCACCCTCTCCTTCGTGCAGTGTTTGGCTCGCTAAAGACCGCCGCAAGACCAGCTGACCCTCGTGCGCCAAGTCCGCTACCAACTTAGCGGCCAACACAGAAGCTGCGCAGTAAAGTGTATTTTCTCTCTCTCTCATACCTTCTTACACCTTTCTTTTTACTCGAGATCTAATCTGCTTAAATTTTCTTCCCTGCATGTATAGCAGACTGCAACAATTTACTACTGTTCTCAATTCGTAGAATTGATTGAAAGCTTTATCTTGAACGCACGTAAGCCTTCTGGGATAAGGTGTTGCAGATGGCACAGGACAGGATTAATTAGAGAGATATGGGTCTTGCAGTGGGCGTAGTTAGGCTGATGGTGATTATGATGATTTTCGAGCTGGTAAAAATGGTTGAAGATAAAAATAAGCTTTTCGCTCTGTTCTTAAAAACGCGTAAGCCTTCCATATTTGCAGAGTTCAAGAAACTACGCAATCGAATCACATCAGAACTAAGGAAAGCCAAAGTGCGGTACTTTCAGCAGCTGATTCAGGATGCCTCGACATCTCGTCCTGATCGGATCTGGAAGATTGTGAACGACGCACTCGGCCTGCGTACAGCTGTGCCTGATCAGTTTCAGATGACTGTCCAAGGTGAACTGCTTACTGAGGGTGCTCTAGCAGAGCATTTCAACACCCACTACATAACTGCCATGACTAACAATGCTGCTCCTACTGTAACGTCATGCGTCCTTGACGACAACGTCTTGAACACTGTTTTTATGGTGCCAACGAATACAGCTGAGGTTTACAACATATTTACGTCACTAAAGAACAGTAAAAGCCTTGACATAGATAATATCCAGGTCCGACCCGTGAAATACGTCATCGACGTCATCTTTCCAGTCCTCGTACACATTTATAACCTTGCTTTGGAGACGGGTTTTTTTCCACTCAACATGAAACGCGCAAAAGTTTCAGTTATATATAAAGGCGGCGACAAAAATGACGCTGCCAACTACCGACCAGTGTCAGTTCTCCCAGTGTTTTCAAAGGGTCTTGAAAAAGTTATTCTGTCTCGTCTCGACCCCTTTTTTACCAAGTATAAACTTCTTTCTGAATGTCAGCATGGGTTCAGAAAAGGGTGCTCTACCGAGTCCGCCCTTTTGATTCAAAAGGAATTGATACTCAAAAACATGGATGCGAATAAACTGAAGCTTGGGGTGTTTGTAGATTACAGCAAAGCTTTCGACTGCCTTAACCATACTGTTCTCCTTAATAAACTGTATCACTATGGCATTCAGGGCGTACCCCACTCACTCTTAAAGTCATACCTTTCAACACGCATGCAGTCTGTAGTTATCGATGGCAGTCTGTCGTCCTTTAAAGAAATACCATGCGGGGTCTCTCAAGGCAGCGTTTTGGGACTGTTTTTGTTTAATATCGATGTGAACGATGTGGTTCGTATTGACAATCATGTCAAGTTCGTTTTGTACGCTGATGATACCAGCTTGTTTTTCACATCAGATAATAGTTCACACCTACTGCATACCGCCAATGAAACTCCCTGCAAATTGCTTGACTGGTCGAGCAAAACCTGTTTAAGAATAAATCCGAAAAAGTCAAAAGTCATTCTGTTTGCTTCAAAAAACAAACCAGTAAGTTTGATTGGCGGGCTCCGCTTGGGCAGCTCTACAATCGATATAGTAAAAGAGCACAAGGTTTTAGGAGTGGTACTATCGCACCGTATGACTAGGGATGCGCATATACAGCAACTGGTGAAAAATCTCTCTTCCGCTGTTGGCTTAATACGTCGATCTCGAGATATTTTTCCAACTAACATTAAACTTCAAGTTTTTCACTCCGTCTTGCGGTTCCACATTAACTACTGCACGTTAATTTGGGCCACGACTACTAAAAAAAAAAAACATAACTATACTACATAGGCTCGAAAAGAAAGCTGTTCGTTGCATTGCTAATGTTTCATACTTTCACCACACTCATCACCTCTTTACTCAGTTCAAGTTGGTCAGTATACAACAGATTTACGATTACCGTCTACTATACCTGCTGTACTTCTCAAGTGTATCTTACCAGCAGTTCCTGAAGGAGCTGTGTACTCTTACTTTGCAAACTCGCACATATCGAACCAGGTCGTCTGAGGAATGGTTTGTACCGCGGCCACGCACTAATTATCTTCTGCAAACATTAACGTACAACGTACCATTTCTATTAAACAAGATTAAAACAAAATTTTCTGGTTCCATTGCCCTAACGCGCACAGCATTGCGCAGCATGTTTGTTTCTGGGCAATTTTCTAAGACTGCGTTATGATTTTGAGTGGTAGTTGTGAAATTGGGCATACAGAGTGAGTGTGTGTTTGCCTTCTCATCGGGATCTCACATGTAAAACGCTTTATGGTACTAATTTTATTCGTTTGTTGCGTAGTTTTATTGTAGTGCACATTGTTCTTTTGTGGCGTAGTTAAGTTGATGAATGAAGTCCGTGTATTAAGGCTGAAGCCTTTAATGTCTCATCGTTGTAAGCAGCAGTTGTCGACAGAAATGTCACGCTTTTCAATTGGTCGAAACGGTCGTGACGTCACAGTGCGCGAATTTCAAACGGGGCCAATTGTACTTTGACTAGTAACCATGCAACCAATTGAAGGGATCGTATAGTGATGCTCCAAGTAAGTGGGACTGAGCTTAATTAATTGCTTAATTACCCAATTAGCTTAATTAACTTTTTGTAGTCAGGCCATATAAATAAATAAAACCGAGTAGGAAATTGGTCGAGCTCGGGAATCGAACTCCGGTCTTCGGCGTGCGAGACGAGCATGCTATCCACTCCGCCATGCCAACTCGATGGTTTGGAATGAACAAAGGCGCGTCTAGTGAATACGGTGTCTTCGCTCACTCCCATCCTCCTCCCTTTCCTTCCGGTGAGGTTTAGGTGTCCACCGAGATATGTGAGACAGCTGCTGCGTAATTTCCTTTCCTCAAATACAATTTTCATTTTCTTCATTACGGGCCCTCTTTGTCTTCTTTCACTCCCACTTCCTCCCTTCCTCTACGGTGCAGGTTCAGGCGTCCACCGAAATGACAGAGAATTACTGCGCCATTTCCTTTCCTCAAAAAGCGTTGCATTCAAAGGGCAAGCCATCGCGCCGAACGGGTGGTGGCGTTCCGTGGACTCCCCGGCAGCGCTACAACACGCTGTCGCGTTCCACTCCTAAAGGCGAAGCTTAAGCGTCATTAATTACCAGTTAATTAGTATTCAGACATTAATCAGTAATCAACCATTAATTAGTGATTTGTCATCACTTAGTAATTAGTACTCAATTATATGTGACACCACCAGTGCCACAGAAGCAGCGAAAGTGGTGCGGAAAACGCTTTCGCCTCTATGCACTTTAGACAGTCAAAGTGCCCATGAATTTTTCCATTACAATATTCACTTGTATTTTAACTATTGTACTCAGTAAGTAGGAAACTGTATGTATTTTGTTGCACATTTCATTTGTATTTGAATTATTGTAGTGTATATGAAGTTGCTGCTGCCAAAATGGTTCCCTGACCTAGTCAAGCTGTCCTCACAGCTTTCTGTCACGGAAGCCATCAACATTGTATCAATGTTGAAAATAAATTTGATTTGATTTGATTTGATTTTCTGTGTGCTCTTTTGTAGTGCATTTTATTTTTCTTGCTGAGGCTGTATAGCCTGAAGTATTCGATAAATAAATGAATGCAGATGGAACTCGACTTTGAAACATAACGGAAACTGCAGTTGCGGTGCAACAGCCTTCGTCTTCATTCCGCCAACGTTGCGTCCTGCACTGTTGTTGACTCACTCGCCACTCATACTGCACTGATTTCCACACAGCGTACACCGCATCATCGCGAAATGAAGTGCTCATTTCGCTCAAAACATCGAGCTTGAGGTGCCAGCCTGTGATTCGTCTGCGGCGACGTGAAATGCATTAGCCCTGGGAATCCCGCTCCGTTAATCGGGCTTACAGAACTAAAGGTTGCGCTTCCTAGCACGTGGCGGTAGGTGTCGTTTCACTCGCAGCCATTAGTGCGCGCTTTAGTGGGAGCCGTACCGCTGCACTCGCAGTCGCCACGCGGAGCGTAAACGTCGTCTGGCGATATGCGTCCCGCTCGAGGCGCCTGCCACTCTGTCCGCAGTCGTCGGCCCAACTAAAGGTCCAACGAGCCGGCCTCTGATGGTGAGGAAATCCAAACCCACGCTGTGGTCGCACGTAGCTCCTGCAGAGACGTGACTAAGCCAGACACCGGAGACGGCTGAGACCTCGAATCTGCGGCGCCTGCCTAAGCGTATAAAGATGAAAAAGGAGCGAGCATGGAGACAGGAAATGACGTAACACCACTGCGATACCTGTTCGTTATAGAGGTCACCTTCGTACGGTTCATATTCGTCACAGTGATCGCGTTGCTCTGCCCATGAAAGCGTTGCTTTTGACACCCAATGTTTAAAAACCTTTTAAAAGTGCCACATCATAGGAGCGGGCAGCGAAAGTCATGTATCACCGCAAGCTAGTCATCGGAACGTAATTATCTAGTGCCATTCTTTCTACGCTCCTAAAATCGATTCGTTTCATACTCGCATTGTTATGATTGAAAGTGTCCGGTTGTGGTGCAAGTTACTGAATGTCACGTGACACCATAACGTAACTCATCGAAAGTTTCTGTGGTAGTGATCACTTTCCCAGGGCCATATTCTATAAGGATTCATTTTCCATTTCAGGTCCATTTGGCAATCTGGCAGTGGTGACCACTCTTCGATGACATAGCCGCGGCTTTCAGGCGTCTGCGTGAAGCGACCGGACCAACGGCACGCTGTCGACCGAAACTCACCATTGGCTGCATATCGCAATCAATGGCGCGCCAGTTCATGCGGCGAGTGGCGAAGGCTAACATCGACGTGGGAACGCGCTGCGCTGTGATTTCTATGATACGCAGCTTGCTGCTTTCGTCTGACGCTGCCGCCACGCTGATATCCCGCCAAACGAAATGAAAAACGGACGATGGATTCATATATAATGCGGCCGATAGAGTAGAAGTACTTCGTTCCCATGCGAGTTATTTTATTTATTTATTTATTTATTTATTTATTTATTTATTTATTTATTTATTTATTTATTTATTTATTTACTTATTTATTTATTCAAATGCCTACAGCATCCGAATGGGCATTGTTGTAGCGGAGAAAACGTAGAAATAACAGGTAACGCAGTGCAACATGAAAACGCAATGTTATCAATGTAAACACTAAGACATTCAATAACGTATTCACACAAAAAAGTAGATAAAAGCGCGATAAACAGAAGAAATAAAATATATTCCATCGTATTTACAAAAATAGTTTAGTTTAGTTTAGTTTATGGGGTTTAACGTCCCAAAGCGACTAAGGCTATGAGAGACGCCGTAGTGAAGGGCTCCGGAAATTTCGACCACCTGGGGTTCTTTAACGTGCACTGACATCGCACAGTACACGGGCCTCTAGAATTTCTCCTCCAAAGAAATTCTAGCCGCCGCGGCCGGGATCGAACCCGCGTCTTTCGGGTCAGCAGCCGAGCACCATAACCGCTGAGCCACCGCGGCGGCCTATTTACAAAAATGTGGTCATTAATACTAAAGCCGATTAAGCATGTAGATGAAGCACACAGGACAAAAGGTTCGACGATACTTAGTTAAACAAAAACTTTCACTAAAGCATTGTCAAAACAGTATGGCCGCCGCGGTGGCTCAGCGGTTATGGTGCTCGGCTGCTGACCCAAAAGACGCGGGTTCGATCCCGGCCGCGGCGGCTAGAATTTCTTTGGAGGAGAGATTCTAGAGGCCTGTGTACTGTGCGATGTCAGTGCACGCTAAAGAGCCCCAGGTGGTCGAAATTTCCGGAGCCCTCCACTACGGCGTCTCTCATAGCCTTAGTCGCTTTGGGACGTTAAACCCCATAAACCAACCAACCATCAAAACAGGATGGCTGTGCACAAGTAATCTCTTCCTCACTACCGAAAGTCGCTGAATGTCACCTGACAGCCTGAGATGCCTCAGCGAAGACGTTTCGTCATATAAACAGCCTTATTAAGCTCGAAAGACAGGTTATTTTGATATCGATCTTGATAGGATTGTGAAGATGCCATGTCAAGTAGCGACTGTCAGGAAGTCAGGGGGCAGCACTATTGGCTCAGCGAAAGATGTTTGTCCCCGTGATCGCCTTAACCCGCTCTGAAAAACAATTTGTTTGATACTCAGCTTATTACAGGTATAAGGGTGCAATACCATGGCACAAGTTACGTGACATTTCGAATGCCAAAGTCAAGAGAGCAGGTAACACAGATCACCTTTACGCGCGTTAATTACCCAATCACTTGGCAAACGCGCTCATCCGCCATGAACAGCTGGCTGGTGACTGTAATCTTTAGCGCATGCACGTACTTGTGGCTTGTGCACTGCGTGCCTAATGAGTCTGCAGTATTACTCAGTGATCATGTGTACAATTTCCCTCCAGTTCTGTCACTATAAACTTGTGCAAATGCTTCAGGATTAAATTCACTGGTGATTGGATCAAATATTTTTCACTAGACGAATTTATGCGGTGCCTGGGTTAAAGCAAACGCCGGTTATATGAAATATTCTCGCGTTTCATACATCCACTCTGAGGGAGGTACCACGTCCTTTCGTTTTTCGCAGCGTGCTCAACCTTCCGCCGGTATAATGCATCTCGCTTGCATCCTTTGATAGAATGAAGAGATGCTGGTTTAACGGTAAAACATGACAGCTAGCACTGCCACAACTGGAGTCAGCGCAACTTCAAGGCCTTGCTCAATCGATTTCTTTCTCCCCTCTTTTGCCCCTTTATTGATGGTTAAGGCTGCCACCCCGAGTGCGGCAGTTGCCAGGCCATTTTATATCGCACTAATATAAAACAAAAACAAAGCACACAAATAGCAATTAGTGGCCTTTAGCCAGTGAAAAAAGTCTAAAACAATAAATATTGCAGAGGATACACTGGGACAGACAACACACCGCCGCACTTAAAACATAGAGCAAAAGACAACGCCGGAAAGAGCACTCTAAGGTACAGCTGGAAAAAAATTAAGATTCGGTGGTGACACGAGCGAACAAGTTCTTGAAATTTCGATGGGTTAGATTCTGTGGCGATGTCTGATGGTGAGGCGTTCCGTTCAGATATTGTGCGCGGTAAGAGAGAGCCTGAGTAATCGTATGAGTGGCAGTTAATGCGTTTGACTTTATATGTATGGTCACAAAGTTAACAGATGACTAGTGGTTACAAAAATAATTCATCAGGAACGGAAGGATGGTGATAAAATTTATGAGCAAACGACGAGCGACAAATTGCACATCGAAGTGCTAAGCTGTCTAACTTTGATTTATTCTTTATTGCGGTGACGCTGGTGCAACGGGAGTAATTGGGGAAAAAATTAATTGTGCAGCACGATTTTGTAAGGCTTTGATTGTACTGATAATGTAACTTTGTTCGGGATCCCAAAGGGCAGACACGTATTCGAGTTTGGGACGGCTTAATCCGATATAGGATAGAATTTTACATGCTCTAGGGTCTGTTTTAAAATATGTTTAAGAAGTCAGATGGTAAGGTTATCGGAGGCAAGAGTAAGATATGATTATTCCGTGGTAAGTTGAACTGAATATTGTCGCCAAGGTGCTTGTAAGCTGCTGTGAATTCTAGATCGATGTTATTAAGGGAGTAGATGGTAGGGGTGCGTGGCTTGTTGGCGAAAGGCATGAGTTTAGTTTTGGAAATAATTTAATGACATTAGCCAATTTGAACATCATGTACTTATCACCTCTAGGTCAAATTGCAGCGATTGGCTTTCAGTGTTACATGTTAGATTAATTGCACAATCATCTGCAAATAGTCTAGTTCTGGTCGTCAAGCAACTTAGCAAATCATTGATATTTTTTGTTTGCACACGAACCATAAAGGCATAATTTGGGTTCGCTGCATAATAATTTAAAAAATCATTATTATAGATCAGAAAAGTAAAGCCCAAAGTACGCTAGCTTGTGGAACTCCAGACGTAACAACAACTAAACATGAATTAGAGTTGTTAACAGATGTGAACTGAATTCTACATCAGATAAAATCTTTTATTGTGAAATATTAAGGTGTGAAGTATTGAAAGTTTAAGTAACAGCCTTTGTTAAGGAACGCGTTCAAATGCCTTAGAAAAATATAAAAATATTGCGTCAACTTAAATTCCAGCGCCATTCAGTGAGTGTATGTTGTTAATAAATTCCACCGAATTAAGTGTCGCATGAGTAGCTCTTGAGAAACCCGTGCTAGTGCTTGAAGATGTTATGGTCTTCAAGATAGTTGATGACCTTAGTGTGCATGATGTGTTCGAGTAATTTTCAAATAGTACTGATTAAGGAGATAGGACGATAATAGCTAAACAAAGAAGCACAATCAAGTGGTTTGAAAGTGGGTATTATCTTAGCTATGCGCCGGTCATGAACAATGAAGCCAGTTGATAATGCCTAAGAAAATAGGACGGTTAATATAGGACAAATACTATGACATGTATTCTTTAAAAATCTATGATTGAATCCTAGATGACCGACGCTACAGGAAATTTTAAGGTTGTTTAGTAGAGTGAGAACACCAGTCCCACAGATAACTATCTCGCAGGCAATGAGTTAATGTCTTCATGAGTGAACATAATTGCAAATGCATCATTAAGAAGTTGAGACAGAGAGTGGAACACCATCAGAATTAGTAAGACTGATGTCAGTGGGAATTCCTGAGTTCCCCACTGCGATTACCCGTGTGATTCTCCGGATTAGGGCGAGTACGATTAATAAGTACGATTAATAAGTACATGTCGAAAATGTAGCTCTGCGGCGAATTTGACAGAAAAGGCGTTGTCTACAGCCGTGCCTTGTTAATATGGACACTTTGGTTCCCTAGAAAAACTGTCCATAAAGCCAGTCTTCCGTAATAACAAGTGGCGAAGAAAATAATTGTTCAGAAAGAAAAATAACTACCGGCGGCACTTACCTACAAGTCACCTTACGTGCTATGAATGCGAAAGCATTGTGCACTGCTGCTGTTTCCGTTGACGTTTTTGTGGTTGATTACGTCAGTGGTGTTCTATGCGTTCGTCTGACTTAGTTTGCGTTGTCCACCAAAGCGCACACCATTCGGAGCTCCGTGGGTTACTGCCCATATGTGCAGAACTGGTCATTCTGTACTCGGCATTACGATGGCGGCGAGTCCTCATACTACTTCTTGCGCTTACCGAACCTTTGTTCTGGTCTTGTCTACCATACCTACTATTTCAAAGGTCGAAGTGCTCGGGCTTCTCAAGAAAGAGCTTTGTCAAGCATGCTGACAGTAAACATACTCCTGGTGCTCGTCGCTCCGTGCCTGTGGAACACACAAGGTCACTACAAGAAACAAAATGAGAGAATGCATTGAAGCTGGGTCTGTCCACGAGAGATTGAACACGCATGTCTGGCCGACAACTTTAATTTCAATGAAAAAATGTAGTACAGTAAAATACTGCCAGCGCAGTGGCGCAGCGGTCAGGCGATGTGCCAAAGCACTGGCAGGTGGCTGTTCCTGCCACAGCCACCCGTAGAGATTGTGCGACCCATGTTGCTCTTACCGAGCAACTTCTCGCGCAGCTGGCGCAACGCTCCTCCGAACATACCCGAGCTTCCTCCCGTTGGTTGCAGTTTGCGCGGCGCTCCTCTGAACTTCCCCGAGCTTACCCGAGTTACTTTGTGGACAGAAAGCATGAACACTTTCTGTCCACGACGGGCTATAAGCAATAGACCACCCAAATGCTGGAGGAATTAAGGTTCTTAATTGGGCTACTTGGTTACTGATTCCTGACATAGTAACTAGACAGAAAGAAACAGACAGCACAAAGGCTAGACTATTTGCTCAAGCTGAATGGCTTCGTGCACCACGAAATTTTGAAGCACAAAGCACCCCCCCCCCCCCCTTATGCTCCTCCGTATAAGTTTCTGCCACTTCTTCCGAGAAATAAGGACCCCATGGGAGAGTCACTGGCTTTCTCTGACGGAGAAAGCCTTGCTTCCGAAACATAAAAAAGAAAACGCTCTCGGACTTCCCGCCGATGTAGACGTCCACTTGATTGGGACCCCCGCCTTGCTGGACGAAGCGAATGAAGCCCTAAGAATTGATCGAGCCGGAACTTCGTGTTTAGACCAGTCTTGAAAAGGTGGCAGTGGTGTCGCTGGTAAGGGGCTCTGCCTCGAGGGCAAGAACGGAACAGAAACAGACGCGTATTGATGGTGCCGAATGGTGCCGACGCCTTGATAGGAAAAAGCTCAATGTCACACGATTTGGGCTTTTCTACCAGTCAAGGTGACATTAGTAATCGACCCCGTTGTTGCCTCCATGCGCTGCCCCTAACTCAAGCTGATAGAATCGGGCAAGGAAGGCAGCTTCGTCGTTCTTTCTGCGAAAATACTGGGTCCCGAGGACATGGCAAACATCCGTATTCAGACGATGAGTTCAATCTGGTTAAAAATTTTTTGCCGGTTTTCATGTCACCTTGTCATTTGTTTTTATCTTTGTCAACGCGAAGTATGAGGTTACTTCTTGTCTTCCCATTTTATTCTTTCGTCTGCAGACATAGTTTCAACCTCTCTTTAAAACTCGTGCTAGCTTTGAGCTCTGTTAAATACTGTTTCTTTAATTTTCGCCTTCTAAGTTTTTGACAATCTTGATTGTAGCTCGACACTTGGTCTTACCTTTTTGTCATTTCCACTTATATACCTGTGTCAGTAAACTCCATTTGCTAAAAATATCCTGTTTCGTCGTGTATTGTCCCGTTTTCGCGCTGGTTTTCATCCCGTGTGCCAATGAACCAATCGGAAAGTCAAAGCGTCGCATTTCAGTCAAGAAGATGAGGTAAGAAGGTAAGGACAATTTCGACACTGATTTTGCTAAACCTATCCTTTTCTTGATGCAACCATATTGCCGCTCCATGGGCGGTGGGAACAGCGTTTCGATTGGCGGAATTCAGTGAGAGCTCCGTGTTCATGTGCGCCACACTACAGAATGTACGCGCTTTCAGTCAAGTTATGAACCGTGCGCGTCACACTGCCTTCACTCGCTGCTCTTCGGCATAGCAACACAGCCCAGCGCTGGCTCACACTCTTCAGCTTCTTAGCAGCCTCCCTGAAGTACAACGCGCATCTCGCCCTGCGCGTCGCGCGACAGACGCTAGCGTGAGCATGGTCGAAAAGCGCATCTTTGCCACGCGACGCGCGTTCCGTCAGCAATTTTTTTTTATAAAGTGTTTTTGTGCTTTACACGAGGAGGTAAGGCCATACGATTTGAGCTGAATGTTTTTCAAAAACGAAAGCTGAGTGCGCGTCTTCCAGCATTCGTGGGGAATGCACAGAATCGAGAATTCTTAGTAGCGTTAAGAGCATTCAAGATTCTTTTCCGTCTGCCCACCTCCATAAAAGAGCGTGTTTTGGGCTCGCGGAAATGGCAGCGACGCAAGAAGAAAAGTATAAAGGATCATTCGATAGGTCACCACCACTTATGCCAAGAAGAGAGCATGATTCTTCAGTGGTTTACTATTTCAACCGGCCAAACACATTAGAAGCAGGCTATATATAATGACGCTATAACGGCAGGCAATAAACTTGGAGCGCAAACAGAGCCAGTTCAGCGGACCAAATCATGAACAAGCGTGTAACCTAAGCTTCCATCCTTATACTTTGCGTTTTTAGGAAAAAAGCGAGAGAAACTGCTCTCGGAAGCACTAAATATTTTCGCCCCCGTGCTTCCTACAAGTCCTGCCCATAGGTCGCACGGCGCCTGAAGCGCAGCAGAAGGGCATGAAGAGCGGCCGCGCGCCCAGAAAGCATGAATGGAGCTCCACTCCACTTTCAAGATATAGAAGGAGGGTAATGGCGGCGCAAAACAAGGAAGACAGGTCGAGCGACGGCGCGGCGTACTATACAAGCAGCCGAAACTTTTGCTCATATGGAGGCTGATCCCTCATGCCTGGTAAGTGTTGAGGTTCCTGGGTGAGTGTTTCTCGATTCCAAGGCACACACTCACAGGCACGTAGCCAGGATTTTTTTTTTTTTCGGCAGGGACCTAAAGTTTTACTGGGGAGGAGGGGTGCGGGGGGCCCATTACGTGCCAGCACACTCATAATTGTCACTCGGAACACCAACGCGCCTTATCTTATTTACGTGCGTCTTGAAATGGATTCCCCCATGTTTATGTGACTGGGTCGTTACCAGGTGGAAACGTAAGGAGTGTTTTGTGGGCCAGCGCCCGACTTACCTTGTATTTTTTGTAATTCTGACATTCGTGCATTGATTTTTTAAGCATGTATGTCTTGCCCCCGCTCGAGCAGAAATCCAGGCTCTTCGTGCTAGGGAACAAAAAAAAAAAAAGCCGCTCTATACCAACGCAATCGCTCTCATGGTTAATCTTCTCCACTCATGGTGTGACTGAAAACCGCATGAATCGACGGTTGTTTGTTGCTCGACAAGCGCAGTATAGGTTGCCTTGTATGCCAAGAAAGACTGCCTTCGCGCCGCTTTTCCTCAAATCGTGTTTGCCAGCAGTACTCGCCTCCCATTCTCTTTCAATGGTTTTTTTTAGACCTTTCCTTGTTGGCAATCGGCATGCACCAGGGGCGTGGCCTGGAAGGCTAAACTCCCTATTTTTGCCTTTTCCGCCATCTTTCTCTCACCACCAGGGCAACCTCCGCACCTACTGCACCGTGCACGATGTCAACAGCCAGGATCCAACAGGCACGCTGCAGCGTCGGTGACGTATAGGTTGGTAGGCTGCCTGTAAATAAGATGGCAAAACCGACAGTTGGGCGAGTTGGTGTAGTACTTTCATGATGAAAAGTAGGGCGAAGGGAACAGGAAGGAGGGACAGGACGACAAACACCAAAAGCGCAGCCAAAGCGTAGACAAGCGCTTGTCTGCAACGTCCTGTCCATCCTTTGTGTTCCTTTCACCCTATTTTTCGTCATGAACAAGATGGTCCTTGAAAATGATTTCTTTTGAAGGGTGTAATTAAAAAGCTCCTGTGTGAATCGATCAAGTGAAACAAAAGGATGAGTTTATTAATTTTTCATACTATCGTCAAATAGCGACAGCCATTCCGGCAAAAAGCGCGTGAATTATTCCGCCCAGTTTTGCAGCAAACCTCTGCACTTCCGCGTGTGTTGAGAGTTCGAACAAAGCGAAAGTACAATAAACCTTGGGTTGGGCCTAGTTGGTACATGACGTTGTGAAGGTGTAGGTTGCGCAACCACGGGACGAACCACGAAGAAAGAGACAGACACACACAAGCGCACTAACAACTGTTTACTTCTTCCTGGGAACGCTTACTTACACACCTGGCCACGCATGCTCAAATGCAATCTTTAACAACAATAGTCATGCCAAGGGCTGTTAACGCAGACGCGAACTCAAAAAAAAAATGATTTCGGCTACGTACAGAGCCACGGACGTGTCACTGATACAATCTACAGCGTTTTCCTTTATGTGGAAAGCTTCCAAAGCCAGCCGCGCTTGTTCATTTTTGCTTTTTCCTAGTGTCACGGTCTCGTCAAGTCGCGGTGCGCAATTGCGGCAAGAACTAAGATGGGACACAAGGTGTGCCCCTTTGTCTGTGTTGTTCCTAACTTTATTCGCATGCTCCCTGAGTCGCTCGTTTATGCACCGCCCTGTCTGCTCGATGTAGGTCTTACCACATGAAAGAGGGAAGGAGTATACCACCCCGGTGGCGCAAGGGATGTAGGTAGTCCCGTGCCTGATTAGGCATTCACTCCTTCTATCACCGCACGTGCGGGCGCACAGCTTCGCCAGTTTATTCGGCGCAGAAAACGCCAGAGGGACACCATGCCTGCCTGCAACTCTCTTCAGGTGATGAGACACCTTATGCAGATATGGCCCCACCACAGGCCTGAACGCTTCGCGTTCACTCGTTCAGTCTTTGTGGTTCGTCCCGTGGTTGCGCAACCTACACCTTCACAACAAAGCGAAAGTATTCCCTCGAAGCGGCTGTCTCAGCGCGTGCCATCATAATTATTTGCTTCTCTTAAACGCTATGCTGAAGGTAGACGCAACAGCGACCGCATTCTTTCCGCGGATACGCACGCCCCATGGAAAGGCCTCTCGGACGCAAGAAGACGTTGACGCCTCGCTGGACTTCGTCCAGTAGGCCCAGTTCCGGCGTTTCATTAAGTTCCTTCGCCCTGCATTCAATTAGACCCTCAATTCTGGCTTTAACGGAAATCCCATGACCTGTGAAAGGGTAACCGCGGCAACGAACGGCCTTGTTTCGCGACCGCTTTCCCTTCCTTTTTGTTTTGCCTCTGTGATGAATGAATAAAAGTGGCGTCTCAGATGGCTTCCTGCGGCCTGCCTATCACTTAGCGAATACCACGGTCGCAGACGAAGGTGCTGACGAACTTTCGGCATCTTCCAGGCCGATGTTGAGAGCATCGTCGGCCGTACAGTTAGACACGTTCAGCGCTTAGTTCTCTCAACGCACGGATGAGAGCGGTACAATACGGTACTGCATAAGTGCACGCACTCTTAGTTTTAAGTTTTGAAGCGAAAGTTTCACTTCGACAGGTAAAGCCAAAGCCACCGTGCTTGCGGATTTCACCTTCATTTGACCTTCAGATAAAGCAAAGGAAATGAGAGGTGCATAAGTGCCCCCCCTGGGACAGTGGACACCTCAGTCGGGCTTTAAGCTACGTGGCAGTAGTGACAGATGTGCGCTGCATGCGTTGGCATTGACAACTGTTGTGGCAGAAACGCGGCGCTGAAGCCATGGGCCGCCGGCGTTTATTGTGTTCATTGGCATTAACAACGTTTTAGACTCCGATTATTTTATGGAAAGGGAGTGCGCATAACTGCCTCCCTGAGTCAGTGGACGCCTGAATCGCGCTTATAGGTACGTGGGGTGGTGAGAGAGAGGCGCGGGCTGCATGCGTTAGCGCTGGCAACTTTGTGGCAGACACGCGGCGCTGCAGCAATAGGCCGCAGCGTTCATTGGGTGAGCAAACTCTCGCAGTCCACTATAACTGCCACCTGCCGGGGTGGCAGGGTGGGCGCGCTGCCCATTCAGTGTCCCGCGCGCACTCAACGTTACAGATGCCAAGCCGCGTATAGTTAGCTGCCCGATACGCCATAGCTTTCGCTCTCTAACCAGGTTCAGCAGTAGTTAAACCACGCCTAATTTTTAAAAATATTTCGCGGGTTTTGTTTAAATGCCGCAAAAAAAAAGACCAAGCAAAAGGCATGTTGCTACAAAAACCAGAATCAGCTGCTTCTGAACCAACGCACTAGGGCCTGAAATGAATTGAATAAATTTCGCATAATTAGTCCTACCTAATTAACTGATCAGGCGAAAGCTTTAAATTCTTCGAGCTGCGCAAAACAATGGCAAAGAAAATGGTTTCGCTCATTTGCGGTGTACCACATCTCCTTAAGCCTTCGCTCAAGTTACGTAAAACGCCTGCACATGCATGCGCGCGGGACGGAGCAAACGGGACATGCGCAGGCGGAGTTTTTTCCTAGAAAAACATACCAACACTTCTGGACAAAAGCAATTTTGAACGGGAAACTGTTTACGAATGCAACTTTTTTATATAATGTAAGATTTTATCAAAACAATCAATATATCCGCAGATCACCCGACGGCAGTCTTGTAGTTTTTTTTTCTATTAATGTTTTTGCTGTCGTCAAAAGCGTGCTCCATTGGTTTTGTATGGCAGTCTTAACTGTTCGGTGTTGTCGATGGAAACGCTTTAAAGGAAAAACATTGCAATAATATCAGAAGAATGAACTATTACCTTCAATATTTCGTTAAAGGTATATTACAATTTTTCAATTTTCAACATTTTTGCCCCAGAATGCTCGACATGATAACCCTGTATATTGCGATCAAGCCTATAGACATAAAGTGGAGTGCTTCCGCTGCAGGCGACATAGCAGACTGCCACCAGAGCCGCAGATTTTGAATGCAGTCTGGTGCCAATGTCGGTTCGAGGTCGAGTTTCTTTGCCAATTTAAGATGTAAATTGTTGCCAAAACCGTGAGTTATGCCCTCGTCATTTTCACCACTGAGAAATATCTACGAGAATATGCCATACTCTGCTTCAACAGTAGACTACCTTTGTCTCCTGTGACGTCACTCCAAGCGCTTCCATATCGGCATAGAATGTGTGCTTTGTTCACGATGAGGCGCCGCACGCACATAGCGGAGCGCGCCGTTGTGACACGTCAACAACGTGTGCCTCTGCGCATTACTTCTCAGGCCCAGCTCGCGTGGCGCCTAACCTGCAGCTCTGCAGTCTGTCAAGGTGAGAGCAAGAAAAAAAAATTCCCGGGGACCATCACAGAAGCTGCCAATTACAGCTCCAGCTGGGCGCTTAGCACGCCTCCCTGTGAGGTTACTGACGAATGGGGCGGTTAAGCGTATGAAGCTATAAATTCGCAGCATATCTTTCAGAGTCCGTCGCAGAGCGAACTCAAAAATTCGAACAGGTTGCCTTTAGACTGACGCTCAATCGCCAAAGTAGTACCATCGGGGTACGCCTGTGTCTTGCATCGGATGACTTCGGCTTTGCAGGCGCGCATTTCCTGATACTGGTGCCGTTGTCTCATCATCTCGGCATCGGAGCTCTGTTCTCTGGCTCTTCTCGTCGACGCTTTCGCTCCGTTTTAATGGTGTTCAACTACCCCGTGAATCGCCTGAATGTGGGTAGATGGAAGATATGAGAGTCCCCTTTCAAACGGGGTGGTCGCAGTTGCCACAATGCCCGGCTCACTTTTAAGGCGAAAGCCTTTAATGCCTCATCGTTGTCTACAGATGGTTGTTAGCAGAAGGTTGTCAGCAGGGGTGTCACGCTTTCTCTAGTCAGACCAGAAAAAAAATATTTGTGCACGAAGGGATTCGAACCACCATCCTTCCCTTCCGCAGCCGAGCGTGCAAATGGCTACGCTAATTGCTGCCAACGCGTATGTAGTTCTCCTTGTCTAGGACGCTGGAGAGTGTTTGCAGAAAGGCGTCGAATCAGACGGATGCCTCCCAAACGCCCTCTAGTGTCTCCAGCATTTACGATTCACAAACAATTGTGTACTTAATTAACATCTTAACCACACATCAGTGACACAAGCAGCAACACCGCGCTAAAGGCTTTCGCCTCACCTCACTTCAGGTCAACAAAGTGCCCCACTGAATTTTTTTTATTTATATTTCTGTAGGCAATCCGTCAACCTGAACCGTGTTATCTATAAATTCGCTATTTTCTTTCAATACAATTTTAAACCTGCGCTTATAACCTTACGTCACCTCCTTGCTATTGCGCCACTAATCTTGCAATCGCTTTTTGCTAACTTCTGCCACACACTAATTCACGTGATAATTGTTATCTCTAAACTCTAGGGCACCAGGGAGAGTGACTGTGTCTGGCATCGACAACCAGATGGACATAACCGCATTCTGGTATAAGATGTTCAATTGTTTCTACCGATTTGCCCCACACACTGCACATGTGGCATCATCTTGGTTAAATTGTGTCGCATTGCTTTCTGACACCCTGATCCAGCTTCAAAGAGTAGGGCTCTGCCTTTTGAACTAAGATAGAACGATTCCTTTCTGATCTCCTTTTCCACTTTCTGCATAGTTCTACGCTCTGCTTTTTTTCCATTCAATCAATTCAGTTTTTACCTCCTGCACGTTTTACCTGTCACTTAAGTTCTTTATATCTCCTTCCTTGTTTCCTGCATACTTAGTGGTTAGTTTCCTAGTCCTCGTGTGTGGTTTTGCCGTGGGCACCGGTGCTAATCTTCCAAAAGCTCTCTGATTTACTTCTAGTACCGACTGAAGTTCTGCCCTTAGGCACAACACTTGTGGAGGTTCTTACTAGTCTGTTAAGCTCCTTTGAGGCCTCGGCCGCAAACACCGAGCTCCCGGTAGAGAACAGCACATGCGACCGTCTTTACGGTGACACCGCGGGTATGCGAAGAAGGACACAACACGGAACAGGACGCTTTGACCGGGGCCAAATGTTTATTAGGCTTTCCCAAAAGACCGCTGGCTAATGAGATGGTCTGCGACCCATGCCGTTTGGCTTGTTCTGGCGGCTGACGAGGCAAGATGACGGCAACAATGGAAAAGGCAGAGGTGTTTACCTTGCGTCCTCGCGCTGATGCGGCTTGGTGTCGTCTCTCTCCGGCCACGAGTGGTTTCTCCCTTGCTTCCCCTTGCGCTTCGCCCGCGAAGCGAAAACGCTGCTTTCCGTAATTCCCACATTCCCAAAAGTAAGCCCTGGCACCATTATTCCTTTCCAAACAGCTTTAAGAACTCCATGCTTTTTGTAGCCCCATGTTTCATTATCGCGGCATCTCTTCGCCCTTTCGCTCTGACAGTCTGTTTTTGCTTTTCCATGTGCATCTGTCCTTCGTTTACCCGTCCCCCGAGATATATTTATCCTTTCATGGCCTTGTATTGCAAGCACACGATCAGTGGATCGTGGAAAATCATCATACCTGAATTAACAGCGCTAAATGTGAAGCCTAGAGCGTCGTCTTCGTCTCTACAGGAATTAACCAGAGTCTGAAAACCCTCCTGCCTATCTGCTAACAGTACAATATAGTCCACATGCATTACACCGGGGAGCCGCTGCTCTAAGACCCTTCCGCCAAATCTGTATGACAAATTACAAACTAGGTTACTTTATTGTAACCTTTTTTAGATATTTATCATATAATTCATGAACAGCACCGGTGACAGAGGACAACCCTGCCTTAATCCTTCGCGTACCTCGACACTTGTCGTACTTCTTATCCTTTTCGTCTATATTTTTTTTATTTTTAATATATTTTTAATATATGAAGCGCCGCCCTTCGTTGTTGTTCCATGCTTTGCGTGGAAGCCTTAGAGTTAGGTAAGTTGGGCGCCGTCTGACAAGGGGGGGGGGGGGGGGGTCCGTAGGTAGCAATCACGTGATATCCCCGGGACGAGAACTGCCGTAGTAGACGGCGGTGACCCAGTTGTGGTCCGATCATGATTGCCCGTGATGCTTCTCCGCAGCCGGTCTGTTGCTGCTCTGTCACGAAGCAAGCATTACCCCTAGCGCCAGTGTTTACCGTCAGGTTAAGGCTGTCAAAGCTGTACCCCTTGCCTTTTGAAAAAAAAAAGTAAGCGATTACCAGTAAGCAATTACAGAAAAAAAGTAAGTAAATTACCCGGGACATTACCGTTTGAAAATAGTAATCGATTAATTTAGAAATATATACAAGTAATCAGTTAATTATTACGCGTTACGTACCACTCTGCAAAAGTCGCGACGTCATTATCTGTGCTTCTTTTCCGTCGTTTAATTTCTTTCTCTTCGTAAGATATACGTCACAATACATAAAAGTATAAGAGGGGTTTGCGAAGCAATGAAAAAGAAGGAAGGGGTTTTAAAGAAAACGCACAGATTAGAGGTAGGCGTGCAAGGAAGTTTCGTGCAAGTAAATTCACAAGTTGGGACAGTCGTTAAACGGCTCTCTAGCCGTCCATGATGAAAACGCACCAACCCGGCTAGCTTTCGGCTCTTTTCTTCGTCTTTATCGTGCCACGAGCTGTGAATCGGATGTGCCCCGAAGCCACAGCTACAGAAGGCTTTGAATTTTTACTGATTCCATTTAATGCGGAACAGCAGCAGCTAGAAAAAAAGGGAAGACTTTTTAAACCGTCACAAAAGAATTCGTTTCAAGAGCAGCTTAGCTAGTGAGTCAAGCTTACAGGCCTCGCGTCATGTAAAATGAATTCCCTTTGCTAGCAATTCTGTTTGCCCACCCATTCAGCTTTCAGGTGCATAGTACAAACATGGACGAAATGGGCCTATTGTGTTCGCGAGATTAATATTAGCACAGCATTTACATTACAAGCGCAACCTTTTTTTGGAGAAAGTGCTAGCTTCGAGCGGCTCCCTAATGTTTTGGCTAGGTCCCAGGAAAGTTGTGTGTAGGTTTACTGTGGCAACAGTATTCGCAAATGCGGAAGCCAGTTTGTATGTCTGTGTGAATATTTCGCAGTTCTTGCAAATAAACAGAGGCAGCATTTTCAAAATATTTAAACAAAGATGAACTGAAAGCAGTACCTATTCACAGTAGTGCGGAAGAAAACAAAACAAAAGGGCAGGAATTACAAGACAACCAAAAAAGTAAAAATAAACCAGCCAATCAGCCAATCACATTGCTTCAAAACAACATGCTTTTGACATTACCGCTCCACTCAAGACACGTAAAAAAATAAAATGAAAGTTTATTTTAACGCAATGACAAATGAAAAGCATATTATCCGTGGCGTGCATGTTCGCAAAACGTCATTTTTTGTAGCGGACTCAGTCACAACTTTCTTCTGACGGCGTATTAACGATCATCAAGGCCGATTATAAAGAACCGAGAAGAATCTAATTTAACCGAAGTACTCGCCCTTTGTTATTTCGCATGTTGGCGCACTTCTGTCAGCGTTTGGTACATTTATGGAAAAGTGCCCCGAAGAAGAAGAAAGAGTGATGTCATTAAACAGGAGGTCTCGGTTCGCTATGCACTCTGGGCAATCCTCCGCCGTGGGTATGCGCCATTAAGCCTGAGGACATCATCATCATCATCATCATCATCATCATGCCGTAGCGATGGACTGCATGGTTGGTATTGCCCAAATGAAAAACCGCCCACTGGGAGCAGAAAAGAGACGGAGAACAGTGCACCAAGTGCATTTTTGCAAAATGGAAATGAAAAGAAGGACCGAAGGCGGAGAAGAGTGCAATGTTTGTGCACTCCTTCGTATTGCGTCCCGTCCCCAAAGCGCCGTTTTTCAATTAACCAAAATGCTCCTTGGAAATTGCGAACCTGGTCACAGGGTCCCGCAGTCGATCTGTTTTGATCATGTGTTCTGGTGAACTTCAAATACAGACGCCTCGTTATGTCGAGCAAAAACCGGGGCTGTCGCTAATAACTTCCAGTACATTTTTTGCTTTGTTTGGGCTTACTTTATTTTATTTTTTGATTTCGCACCGCTGACCGTTAAAAACGACTTTGAGATGCTGACGCTGCGGTGGTTACCCATGCTTTCTTTCTTTTTTACTCTGCTGTCGACCGATGCAATGTTTTTTTTTTCGGCTAATCCGAATCGATAGTCTCATTTCCATCCCTTGGCCCCATTGTTTTGTTTTTCCTTTTCGCGGAGACTGGCGCACTGTACTCTGCTTCTTTGTCTGACCTCAGTCGGTCTCCCTAGAATGATTTCGTCCCTATTTCCTACGTGCCAGCAGATGCCTGGCAAGAGTGGGCTTTCCGTATATTTTTATTCATATTTAGAGTTCTAGCGCTGGTTTACCTCATTAAACCTGAGAAATGGCTGGGTACATATATATATATATATATATATATATATATATATATATATATATATATATATATATATATATATATATATATATATATATATATATATGTGAAAGAAGCCAACAGCCACAGAAACCAAGGGGCACAGGGGATTTTTTTTTATTTATTTATTTGGTGGTGTTGATCAATTTAGAATATTACTGAATATGTTATCACTTAAAGCTAATTGAATAGAAAAGCAGAATAAAAAACAACCACATGCCGCCTGTGGGATCCGAACCCACGACCTCCGAATTACGCGTCCTGTGCTCTACCTCTGAGCTACGGCGACGGCTGTCAAATCTTCTGTTTTCGGGGGTATTTATGTTTACAAGTAACCTAACCTTGAGAGTGTTCATCAGCGCCACCCACGTTCATAAGCGACGGACGTAGAACGTCCTGAGTTACCGCAGGTGTGACGTAGAACGTCATCGAACGGAGAGGGTGGAAGCTGCGTGAGAACCCTCTTATGCTTCCTATGGCGTCAAGGCTGCCAGAACCGAGGCCCTCGCTAAGCAATTAAGCAAACAAGGGAAGGGGAATGAGGGGCTCGTTATAAATATGAAAGAAGCCAACAGCCACAGAAACCAAGGGGCACAGGGGATTTTTTTTATTTATTTATTTGGTGGTGTTGATCAATTTAGAATATTACTGAATATGTTATCACTTAAAGTTAATTGAATAGAAAAGCAGAAGAAAAAACAACCACATGCCGCCGGTGGGATCCGAACCCACGACCTCCGAATTACGCGTACGGTGCTCTACCTCTGAGCTACGGCGACGGCTGTCAAATCTTCTGTTTTCGGGGGTATTTATGTTTACAAGTAACCTAACCATGAGAGTGTTCATCAGCGCCACCCACGTTCATAAGCGGCGGACGTAGAACGTCCTGAGTTACCGCAGGTGTGACGTAGAACGTCATTGAACGGAGAGGGTGGAAGCTGCGTGAGAACCCTCTTATGCTTCCTATGGCGTCAAGGCTGCCAGAACCGAGGCCCTCGCTAAGCAATTAAGCAAACAAGGGAAGGGGAATGAGGGGCTCGTTATAAATATGAAAGAAGCCAACAGCCACAGAAACCAAGGGGCACGGGGGATTTTTTTATTTATTTATTTGGTGGTGTTGATCAATTTAGAATATTAGGTTTAGGTTTTATGGGGTTTAACGTCCCAAAGCGACTGAGGCTATGAGAGACGCCGTAGTGGAGGGCTCCGGAAACTTCGACCACCTGGGGTTCTTTAACGTGCACTGACATCGCACAGTACACGGGCCTCTAGAATTTCTCCTCCAAAGAAATTCCAGCCGCCGCGGCCGGGATCGAACCCGCGTTTTTCGGGTCAGCAGCCGAGCACCATAACGACTGAGCCACCGCGGCGGCTTAGAATATTACTGAATATGTTATCACTTAAAGCTAATTGAATAGAAAAGCAGAAGAAAAAACAACCACATGCCGCCGGTGGGATCCGAACCCACGACCTCCGAATTACGCGTCCGGTGCTCTACCTCTGCGCTACGGCGACGGCTGTCAAATCTTCTGTTTTCGGGGGTATTTATGTTTACAAGTAACCTAACCATGAGAGTGTTCATCAGCGCCACCCACGTTCATAAGCGGCGGACGTAGAACGTCCTGAGTTACCGCAGGTGTGACGTAGAACGTCATCGAACGGAGAGGGTGGAAGCTGCGTGAGAACCCTCTTATGCTTCCTATGGCGTCAAGGCTACCAGAACCGAGGCCCTCGCTAAGCAATTAAGCAAACAAGGGAAGGGGAATGAGGGGCTCGTTATAAATATGAAAGAAGCCAACAGCCACAGAAACCAAGGGGCACAGGGGATTTTTTTTATTTATTTATTTGGTGGTGTTGATCAATTTAGAATATTACTGAATATGTTATCACTTAAAGCTAATTGAATAGAAAAGCAGAAGAAAAAACAACCACATGCCGCCGTTGGGATCCGAACCCACGACCTCCGAATTACGCGTCCGGTGCTCTACCTCTGAGCTACGGCGACGGCTGTCAAATCTTCTGTTTTCGGGGGTATTTATGTTTACAAGTAAAATTAACCATGAGAGTGTTCATCAGCGCCACATACGTTCATAAGCGGCGGACGTAGAACGTCCTGAGTTACCGCAGGTGTGACGTAGAACGTCATCGAACGGAGAGGGTGGAAGCTGCGTGAGAACCCTCTTATGCATCCTATGGCGTCAAGGCTGCCAGAACCGAGGCCCTCGCTAAGCAATTAAGCAAACAAGGGAAGGGGAATGAGGGGCTCGTTATAAATATGAAAGAAGCCAACAGCCACAGAAACCAAGGGGCACAGGGGATTTTTTTTATTTATTTATTTGGTGGTGTTGATCAATTTAGAATATTACTGAATATGTTATCACTTAAAGCTAATTAAATAGAAAATCAGAAGAAAAAACAACCACATGCCGCCGATGGGATCCGAACCCACGACCTCCGAATTACGCGTCCAGTGCTCTACCTCTGAGCTACGGCGACGGCTGTCAAATCTTCTGTTTCCGGGGGTATTTATGTTTACAAGTAACCTAACCATGAGAGTGTTCATCAGCGCCACCCACGTTCATAAGCGGCGGAGGTAGAACGTCCTGAGTTACCGCAGGTGTGACGTAGAACGTCATCGAACGGAGAGGGTGGAAGCTGCGTGAGAACCCTCTTATGCTTTCTATGGCGTCAAGGCTGCCAGAACCGAGGCCCTCACAAAGCAATTAAGCAAACAAGGGAAGGGGAATGAGGGGCTCGTTATAAATATGAAAGAAGCCAACAGCCACAGAAACCAAGGGGCACAGGGGATTTTTTTTATTTATTTATTTGGTGGTGTTGATCAATTTAGAATATTACTGAATATGTTATCACTTAAAGCTAATTGAATAGAAAAGCAGAAGAAAAAACAACCGCATGCCGCCGGTGGGATCCGAACCCACGACCTCCGAATTACGCGTCCGGTGCTCTACCTCTGAGCTACGGCGACGGCTGTCAAATCTTCTGTTTTCGGGGGTATTTATGTTTACAAATAACCTAACCATGAGAGTGTTCATCAGCGCCACCCACGTTCATAAGCGGCGGACGTAGAACGTCCAGAGTTACCGCAGGTGTGACGTAGAACGTCATCGAACGGAGAGGGTGGAAGCTGCGTGAGAACCCTCTTATGCTTCCTATGGCGTCAAGGCTGCCAGAACCGAGGCCCTCGCTAAGCAATTAAGCAAACAAGGGAAGGGGAATGAGGGGTCGTTATAAATATGAAAGAAGCCAACAGCCACAGAAACCAAGGGGCACAGGGGATTTATTTTATTTATTTATTTGGTGGTGTTGATCAATTTAGAATATTACTGAATATGTTATCACTTAAAGCTAATTGAATAGAAAAGCAGAAGAAAAAACAACCACATGCCGCCGGTGGGATCCGAACCCACGACCTCCGAATTACGCGTCCGGTGGTCTACCTCTGAGCTATGGCGACGGCTGTCAAATCTTCTGTTTTCGGGGGTATTTATGTTTACAAGTAACCTAACCATGAGAGTGTTCATCAGCGCCACCCACGTTCATAAGCGGCGGACGTAGAACGTCCTGAGTTACCGCAGGTGTGACGTAGAACGTCATCGAACGGAGAGGGTGGAAGCTGCGTGAGAACCCTCTTATGCTTCCTATGGCGTCAAGGCTTGCAGAACCGAGGCCCTATATATATATAATATATATACATATAATATATATATATATATATATATATATATATATATATATATATATATATATATATATATATATATATATATCATATATGATGATATCATGATATCTCATATATCATATATATCATATATATGATGGGCGAGCAGCAGACGACAAGGACAAAGCGTGCGTGTGGGTGCGAGTTAGCCATCTTGTCGGATTTATTGATACTGCCAGTCCCAGAGGGGCTATGAGAGGAGTGGAAAGGACGAATTTGAATGTAATGCTAAGTACAAAAACTACAGAGAATGTTTACTACTTTCGAATCGGAGCGAAAACACGGATTTGTGTTACGTAGAAGACGACGGTGAGCAGGCAGTGCCGCGGGACGGAGCAGATGGAAGTCGATGAAGACGATGCTCTCCAATGCACAGCGCGAGAGTGTGGTGCAGCTTAACACGAGGCGTGTTGGCTCGGCGATAGCCGAGTGGTCTCGCTGAGCGGCCCTTAAAGGAGATCTGATCGCGCAGCGGCGGGTTAGACTCCGTGACAGATATTGATTCAATTTCCTTTTCTCTTTTTCATGGTGTGACCTCTAACTCAGCTGAAGGTCCAATTTACACGGTCCGCGATTGACTCCCGAGGTCCCATAGTGCAGCTTTCGCTTCAAAATGGAAGGCTGGGCAGATTTTCGACAGAGCGTAAAACACATACGACATTTGGAAATACAGTCTCTTGGCACAAAACAAAAGAACTATTCATCATAAAGGCACAAAACCATCAGTTCGCTTCAGAAAGGCAATGTAGTCCTACTGCCCTGTCTCACTGCCAAACACAACATTCTCAATGTGATGAAGGCATTCGGTCAATGTAGATGATGACACAGCGGCGTCTGGGAGAGTTTCAATCACTGCAAGTGAAACGAAATAACTGAACTTAGTGCAGTCATTTTTTAAAACCGGTAATGGAATAAATTTACTGTGGCGATATATGTCCTTGTGCTGCTGTGATCACTGTTCGTTACACTTTCTGGTGGAGGGCTTCTGGGTGGATCCCAATTCCTACGCCCCCCCAACGTCGTCTATGAACGCGGATCTGACTCCGGTCCTCCTTAGTGCGAGCCGCCGATTCCAAGGTCAGTCACCAGCGTTCGGGCCCTTATCCTGATGCGCGGTATAGAGCAAGAACTATTCGCTGGGCTTGTGCGCAACCCACCTGGCATCACTTCGGAATTTCTAGCCGTCGAAAACACCCTGCAACAACGTGCTCGCTGCTACAACTGCGCTGTGAACACCGTGTCGCCAGCCGTCTTTGCGTCAGGCTCCAGCGGCTCCGCCGACGCCCTGAGGGAGCTAGTCCGGTCTGTTGTGAAAGAAGAGCTGCGCAAAATGCATTTCTTTGCACTGCACCGAGGCCGCAGTTTCTGTCTTTAGCGCACTTTATTAGAGATGAAGTGATGTAGGCGATCCCTGAGCCAGTTCCGGCTGCTGTTCTACCCCCGGCGCCCATCCCGCAGACGTACGCGTCGGTATTCCGGCAGAACGGCGGCAACAACTGTTCCTTGAGCCATTGCGACTCCCTTTGCCTGGATGACCTTTCAGTCTTTTCGAATTGCAAGTGCCTTGTGTGCGCGCTTGAGTTTAACTAACCTGTCGACATTATTGCTTATCTTTAGGATTCTTTAGGGTTCCCCTTAACACACCTCAAATAAAACCGTGTGGTGGTCATGGAAAGTATACACAAGAAACGTATGTATAGAGTACGTTTAGGGCAGAGTAGTACGGAGCAGAGGGGAATGCAGTAGAGTACAGCTTCTGAACATACATTAATGGAGCTTTTCCTGGTAAGAACAAAAAAAAAACAAAAAAAAACATGGTAATCTCATTGATAGCAGGACATTTATTTGGGCTCACAGCTTTCCAAAGAAAATTGGCCACTGCCGCAGATTCCAAGATACTGAAGTTTCGTTTTTACCAACCTCTAGCGTTGTCATAACTGAAACAGTTGTGTACACACAGGAACCCAGACCTTGTCACCGGAACAGTGCGCAAAATTTACCGCAGGAAAGCTGGAACATTCCTGCACTGCATTGCTTTCCGCGTTGCAACAAAAATGCAGCGCACTTGGCTTCTTCAGTAACTCCACGTGGTAAGAAAAAGTGTGATGGCGGTGCAGGAGGGACCAGGGTAATATTCCCGGCCTCCTTTCGCAATTTCGGTAAATGTGCCTTTCTCCCCGTGTATGCAGAAGGTATCTCGAAGCACACTTGGATGCTTGCGCGTTCACGCAGGGCTCCATCACCACGCTCTTTGGCTGCCTCTAGGGGCCATCCAATGCAAGCGCTGCCCACTGGACGTTAAACATTTCAGGCTCTACCAGCATGCATTGCGAGCTTATTTTGTGCCACAAAGACTGTCCAGCATTTTTTGCATGTTTCTCGCTTAACGTTCGATATTTAGCTCAGTTTAATTTTTGGCTGCACACAGATGCGAGCTTCCAGTTTCAAATTTCGTTTTGGTTCAGTGCATTTGAAGGACTCGCCTGAAGGGAGTTGTTTTTGAAAAAAATGGCAGTGATTACATATTAGCATCCACGAAAGCGCAGCCATACGGCTACGAAGGAAAGGTATATACAGCCACTGAGTGGTCAGCCGGCGCTGCAATCGTTCCGCCTCTCGCCTAAAAACTACCCTCTTCCTAAACTGCCTAAAAGCTGCCATGAGCCGCTTGGACCGCGATAAACACGGGACCACGTTCTGAACGATTAGAGGCGAGCGTTTGGCTGTTCGCACTTCTTGCCTAGCTGCTCTTGACGTAGCCCAGTGTGGCTTCGACCTAGCACGGAAGTTCTTTCCTCTCAAGTGGCGTGAAAATGCACGACGGATGCATCATAAAGTGCTTGCTCCTCTCGCTAGTCTGCGGGATACTACTCTGCGATCGAGACGGCAAACTTCA
This sequence comes from Amblyomma mixtum, assembly GCF_055824585.1. Classification (NCBI taxonomy): domain Eukaryota; kingdom Metazoa; phylum Arthropoda; class Arachnida; order Ixodida; family Ixodidae; genus Amblyomma; species Amblyomma mixtum. The sequence goes on from NC_143014.1 coordinate 38,192,241, forward strand.
ACGCAGGTTGTCTATACCGATACAAAGGAAAGCTGCACAGCTTTCCTTTGCAGCCGCATGGCTGCACTTGGGTGAATGCTATTCAGTAATGACTGTAATTTCTCAAGGCTTCGTTTTATCTCCATATTTGTTTATCCGCGCATAAACGAGATTGGAATGGGCCGGAACTGCTCATATACCGTCCTCGTCCCATCGTTTCTCGCTTTTTCGTCTCTGCGCTCTCAGATTTTTCCCAAGTATGGGACGCTAATTGCACGTATATCCAGCAGTGCGCAGCACTGCTCAGCGGCCAACAGCCGGTCACCATGTATAACATAAGCGGAAGCCAACCTCCTGCCTCTGTCAGTGCTTTCTGGCTCCGACGCCAGCCCTCCTCATCGCAGGCCACTTGGCCTCCTGGGGGCGGCTGCAGCTAGCACTAATCATTTTGCTGCTATCGTCCCGCGGTAGACAGATGCGCTTCAAGCGTGATACTGCCGCGGCACAAATGGAAATATTGAACGAAAAAATATGAGGCTGACGGCCGCTTCATTTTGCGGTTCGTCTCGTCCTGGAATCGCCGTCGGATGGGACTGGTGGAAGGAAACGACGATTCCGTACTCGAAGATCGCGCAATGCTGCCCGTCATTCCCACGCCTATGCCACTATACCTATGCTGCTTGCAGAAGGTTGCAGCCGGAAAGTCTGCTTTACTCGGACGCATGGTGGTCAGCTGTGACATCTTGTTCCAGGACACAGATGGGCTAGAACACCCAAGTACTCTCGTGCGTGATAGATATAAGCTGTTTGCCAAAATTTCGTAGCCCAAAACTTCTCTTTTGTCGGACGCGCTCGCAGGCACCAATGTGTCACCAGGAGAGAAGGCATTTTTCTTTCCCTCTTGCAGAAAAAGCACCAGAGTGAGAGGCGCAAGCCTCCTCGCCTGGCGCAAACATTGCTACCGGCGAGCTTCTCCGGCAAGACCTTGCCGTCTTCTATTGATACTAGAGGATGGAACATGCACATCCCCTGAAAAGTTAGTTATTTCAGGCGATTTTCTTTCGTTACTTTTTTTTTTTGCGCACCCGCATATCGTAAACTTCGGCTGCAAAGTGTACCTACACACACAGAAGTAGGTTGTATAACGTCTGAACTGAAATGCAAGTGCTGGCATTTGCACTGCTTCCGCGCGTCTCTCAAAAACGAACTCAGCTGTTCCTGACACTGCTGGTTATTGAAAACCTTTCAGAACGATTCACTTGTAAAACTCTGGCCTTTATCATCAGCCTGACTACGCCCACTGCAGGGCAAATTCCTCTCCCATAACTCCCTAATTAACCCGGTCCTGTGCCAGTTGCGGCCACCTTATTACCCGCAAACTTTCTAGTCTCACCTCCCCCCCCCCCCCCCCCCCCTACACACACATACTTAATTTCCTGCGGCTCCCTGCTACGACTGCCTTCTCATGGAATCCGCTTAGTTACCCTTAACGGCACTCCGTTATCTTTCCTTCGCATTACACGCCTGGTCCATATCCATTTATTCTTCTTGATTTCATGAACTCGCGTTTTTTTCCCTGACTCACTCTACCCCCTTCATGCCCGTTAACGCTGCACCTATCATTTCCCTTTCCATAGCTCGCTGCGTTGCCCTCAATTTGAGCTGAACACTTTTCGTTAGCCTCTACGTTTCTACCCTATACGTGAGTGCCGGTAAGATACAGCTGTTATATACTTTCCTCCTCTCTCTGGCTTTACCCAAGTGCAGTGTGCGATTTCTATTTCTTTTGTTTTCTGAGTGTCCTGTTTCTAATCTGCACTCGCTTACTAATTCCGTTTGTTTGTTCTAATATCGCGTCGCACACATCTTCCACTGATTCAGCTTTATTGTTTTTGTTGTTCATGTAATACTCTGCTCGCTTTCTTCCCTGACCGCAGTTTTTTAACCCATTCTTTTTCCTTAAAAAGACGAGAATGCAGAAGTTCTCCTTGCAATAATAAACACACCCATCTGCCATCTAAATAAGTTTACTAGGTCCTCAAATTTCCTTAAATTTTATTTTGTTGCTGTTGTAATTGTCTTAAAAGGGCCTATGCTTGCGTCTGTGTACGAACATGGATAACTGCATTATTTTCCCCTGGTTCCCGCTATCCGTTTCCAGCTTTCCAACACCCCGCTTCCTCACCTGTAGCTGCGCCAAGTTCGCCATTTGGGACCGAGCTGAACCATCAGCCAGACAAATTTCTTCCTGGCCAGCCATTTGTCTAGTAGCGGAGAACGGCGGAGCAATCGGCACCAAAGATCGATGTCCAAGGAGCCGCCTTCGGGCAATCAAAGTGGCTGGCCGGCCAAGAAATAATCAGGATTTGCATCGGATCAGTGCGACTGCGCTCAGTGTAGAAGCCGTGGGCCGGGCTAATCACGGACAGACAGAGCTGGTGGAGGGGGGAGGAAGCTCTGTCTCGCCTGCCCCTTGAGAATCCCGGAAAAATGCTCCGTGTCGTGGCAGACAAACGGGCTCTTTGAAACTCGACGCCGGCCTCAATGGGCTCCTTTGGCCCTCCTTGCTGGCCGCTCAGCTCAACGCGTGCCTGGAGCGTGCCTCGAATAAATAATCGCGTGCTCCCCGAGGTCCTCCTGCTTTGTTGGATCAGTTTGCACGAGGCTCCTCATTTAGGGAGCAGCGCACGCCATTCGTTGGCGCTGGGAACGGTCGCGCTTTCTCAGAGGAAAGAAAACCTTCCGCCCGCCCGCCGGCTCTGCACGCCCGATGCGCTCACATTCTCCGGCTTCCGGTGCCTGAGCTCGAGTTCTTTCAAACACTTTTTCTTTATTTTTTTTTTTCGAGCAATGCGCGATGCTTTGCCCTTTGCGCACTTTTACTCGCTTGCAACCGTGTGCTGCTTGGAGCTAATAAGCCGACAACAAATGTCGTAACGCGATGGTTTAAAGGGTAGGAGCCTTATGGCATTTGAAAACGTGCGGCCAAATGCACAAAATTGAAGAGTAGATTGCATGAAGACACCACAGCTTGGGCAACGATGATTCGACGGCCAGGAGAGTGATCCGCTGCAGCCTGACGACTGTGGGGATCAGCGTAAGGCTTTGGTGTGGAATGTCAGGTGTTTTGAGCACTTGAGTCAGTCTCATACTCAGCGCACTGGTGGCAGACAAGGGTGCGAATTCTGAAAACAGCTCGTACCTTAGAGCGGTTTGTGATTTTACGGCTCCTTGGCTATCCTACGCTGAACTTTCCCTATTGCCTATGCACCGGGCTAGTTCTTACTTCCAAACAGCTTTAGAAATTCGTTCTCATTAGCTACGGCTTGCTCAGCGCAGAAATTCTGTGGATTCAGTGCGTGTGTGCATGTGTGCGTGCGTGCGCGCGCGATTGACTCATCGCCACACGCTTTAAAAAACGGCAGAGAGAGAGAGAGAGAGAGAGAGAACAATGGATCGAGAAAGGAATGCTAGCAAAAAAGTGGCGCCTGGTCCGTTCGCATCGAAGTTTTGCGGCGTCAGAAAAAGGACCATGTAGAATGCCGTCCGCATATCACGCTCGTATTCTTACGCTCTGCTATCTTCAGTGCGCTGTCGAGAAATATAAACTTCAGAAAGGTGTGCTACTGGGCGCGCTGACTCGCGGCGTGTCTCGGTAAAACAGTGCAAAAGACACGGGCGCAGAAAGAGACCACAGCGAGCCTGTTGCCTCTGCGTCCGTGTCTTCTGCCCTGTTTTCCCAAGAGAACCGTGGCCTTTTCCGTGCAGCTCGAGCATTTCGCGATGCTCCCGGAAGCCCTCGCTTTCATTATTAAGACCGGAGTTTCCGACAGAGGGGTCGGGGATAGCTGCGGCCGAAAATTGCACGTGATTTTGTTTTCGGGCTCTTCATTTCCTCTTTGGGCGCCACATCTCGGCTTCCGCCTCGTCGGGAAATGTACACATCGCTGAAATCCACCACAAGTTTTTGGATTACTCGCGTTCGATTGTGCCCGTTTGAAGAGGTTACTTGCTCTTGCCCTATAGTAATTTCTTGTTTTTTTTTTTTTGTTTATCAAAGCCATACCTTTTCACCGCCACCGAGCTGTGAGTGCAGCCGGCGACGCTAGTGATGCGGCGTGCGATCATGGCTTGGTGAGTGAAAGAGGCCGAGGTTTCGGAGAAGAAGAAATGACCTGAGGAAACTTGGATCCGAACGAATGTCATCAGGAAACGATCGCAATTCTTGGCTGGCCGCCCTGGATGGAATCGACAGCTTGGAACGAAGCGTCACGCAGTTCCAACCATGGTACTGATTCGTATTCATCACGTTTTCCCATTTCGATAGCATCCGAAGGAAGCCTTTTTCCGATTGCCGATACGCGTAGGTGTCTTCATTTCGCTGGCACAGGGAATGCGAAGGAGGGAAGAAAGAAACGGCAAGTTTTCAGGCCATTGCAATTCCACCTGATTGCCGGAAGCCGTGAAGGAGGTAGAAGGGCGTTCTTAAAGGCCTTTCGCTAAACATTAACTTGAATGTGCGCAGTGCAACTCGATCTACTCCGCCAGTGACAGCAGAGAGTCAGGTGGGGAGATCAGATGCGTATATTTGCCCCTAAATGGTGACCGCGCCTGGCACAGGACAGGGATTATTGGAGGATAATGAGTGAGGTCTTCGACGTGCACTGGACGCAGTATGGACGGTGGTGATGATAGTGATGAAGACGACGCAGTGCGAACTCCGATATTTGGGAGGACCTGTTGCATCCGCTTTTTTTAAAGCGGTTATCGCTACACATCACCGCTATGTTACATTTTCGGTTGACGATTACATATTTACTGACATGAGTGCGGTGTATGCTTGCGTGTCCACAAATTCTTAGTGATTTTTTTTTCTTTTATCTGGTAGCCCGTTCTACAGCGCTAGCTGTTATTTATTCATCTTTGGTGCGAAAAAAGAAAGAACACAAGGCAGAAAGACGGAACGAAGCACCTCGTCCCGTCTTTCTTCCTTGTGTTCTGTCTTTTTTCGCGCCTGTAACCAAAGATGAACAGTTACCAACTTGCCCAGCAAGACGTTCTTTTAAGCTAGCTGTTAATGCAGATGTCTTTGTCGTCGCAGTAGCAGTGTAGTCAAGAAGCACCTTTGCAGCCAAACGTGACCCGAAGGAGGCGGGCAGGAGGAGGACACCCCTAATCCGCATCCCGCTCGGGCTGCATATTTCTTTACGTAATCATTATCGCGCGCTTTCTTTCCATATTTCACATTAACAATAGTTCTAGTTGGCGTGGAATGCGAGTTTAAATACTACCAAATATAGGGCTATGAGCGTTTCGAACTACTAGCTCTGTTAATGCGAGTCATAGTCAGTACCATAATTCAGGCTCTGTATACTCGAACTAGTAACATCGTATAACGTGCCCAACAATTCTGGAAAAAATCATGTTTGAAAGAGGAGTTTTTGAAAGCAATTTTTTATATATATTGTAAGATTTCACTTTAAAAATCAATATATAAGCAGATATCTCGTCGACAGGATTGCATTATTTTGCCATTAACGTTTTTGCTATCGTCAAAAGCGTTCCCCATTGGTTTTCTGTGGCAGTCTTGACTGTTCGATGCGAGCGGTGAAAAAACTTTAATAGAAAAATTTTGCTACACATCCGAAGATTGGGCCATTATCTACAATATTTCCAATACAGTACTTTACAATTTGCAAAGATTCTAAACTTTTGTGCACAAATGTTGGACATGTAACAGCTAACCTTTCATGGCATTTACATGTCGATCATGTCGAATTCCTCTAAAAGTTTGAGACTGTGATTTGATTCCTGGAGCACAACATCACCTCCTTATGCGGGAGCAGAACGGCTTTTTGTGCCCCCTAAATAGCTCAGCGTTCCACTTGACGCGTTCAGGTCAAGTGCACATTACTGGAGGAAACAGTGTTATGCTCAGACTTCTGTTGCGTAAAGCCTTTCCGTTTGCAGTAGAGCCTAGGCCTGGGACATGTCTTTGGCAACAAAAATATAACATGTATACTGCAGGTTCTCCACAGCGCTAGAAAGAACATCCAGCGCTTTCATCGAACATTTGCGACGCTTATATGGTCCTCCAGTTGCAAGCCAAAGCGCCAGGATAACCTTTCCTGGCCTGTTTCTGCTGGGGGACTGGGTTTTGCGCATGTCTATGCGATGCAGCAGGTTGCTCGATTCTTCTTTTTTCGCTACAGTTCCCATTCCATTATTAGAGCATTTTTCCAGATTACTTTATGAACCTGCTTCCGAGCTTAGTGGTGTCTTCAAATTTTACCGAACATTCCTTGTTACTGGGATTTATGCAGGGAGTTTATGCTTCGGTGTGTTGTTTGAGTGTTCATTTCTCTTATCAAGTACTTATATTCTCTTCCGCGCTCTCTACAGTGATACAGCGAAGCTGTCGGTGGACAACAAATTAGCTGAAGAATTTAACAACCAGCTTGTGAATCAGGTAACCAGTACTCATTGTGTAGAAGCTGTAAGAAATGTGGCTAGAAATCCCAAGTTTTTTTTTTACACTACAAGTGAAAATGAGATGTCTGAAACATTTGTCACTATACGTAATAGTTCCGCATGCGACATTGTTAATCTTCAGCTAAGACGTATCAAGTCCACACTAAATTTTATGGCACCACATCTTACCCATACCTTAAGTCTAGCTCTCTACACGGGTGTTTTTTCAGCTAAGATGCAAATTTTTAAACTAGCAGCAGGCTTCAGGGGTGGAGATCGCTGTAATTTGTCTATATGTCGTCCGATTTCGCTGCTACCGACATTTTTAAAAGTATTTGAAAAAAATAATTCACCCTTCCATCACAAATTAGCTGAAAAGCACAACTTATTAAACCGACACAACTTGGCTTACGGAAATGAAAATTAACAGAGGTGGCATTATTAGCACAGAAAGAAATAATACTAAAAGCATTTGAAAAAAGGAAATAGTAGTTGGTACATACATAAGTTACTGGAAAGCCTTTGATCGTCTTTATCATGAAACATTGTTAAAAAAAACTTGAAATATATGGAGTGAGAAGAACAGCTTCATCCCTTATAACATGATACCTTAAATACCGAATGCAAAGCGTTTCAATAGATGACAGCATGTCATCATGCAGACAATGCTGGCGTACCGAACGTTTTTGGCCTTCTCCTGCATGTTTATGTAAATGACGTCACTACAGTCAGCCATATTGCACATCATATATCATACGCAGCTGACGCCACCTTCATATTTCGCAACAGTAACTTCCAATTATTAGAGGCGGAGATTAACAACCTCCTTCAGGGTCTACATAAATGGAGTGCCGCGAACTACCTCAAAATTAACACTAAGAAAACAAACGCAGTCATTTTTACTCCCAGGCAGTTGCAGATACCGTACGATTTAAATGTCCCATTTAAATCAGATGTAATAGATATTGTCGATACAATTAAAACATTGGAGGTATATCTGCACAAAAAGATGTCATGGGACAACCATGTTAATTATATTATAAAATATCCAAATCTGTTAGAATTTTGGCAAAATTCTACTCTCTCCTACCACAAGCTGCGAAACTACACATATGCATTAATTTTTTTTCCATATCAACCAATGCTTTCTTGTAGGGGGGACAACAGCCGTAAACAACCTAAATCGCATACATATAACACAAAACAAGTCCATTCGTCATATCGTTGAAGCTCACTCAGAAGCTCGCACTAGCGAATATTTTACTCGACTTAAAACGATAAGTGTGCATATTTTATATTTATATACACTGGCAAAAAGATACAAACAACAACTTCGCAATGACCAGCAAGAAGTTAATGTATTAGCCCCCTTAACACAGCGAACAAGCCTTCCTGACTCGCGTTTTTCACAACCTTCGAAAATTCATCTTTCACGGACAAAGCTCGGCCAAGAAATGCTACGTTATTCTCTTCCAAAGTCACTTAACAATCTTCACTGCAATCAAAATGACACTGACCACACTGAGATCTCCGAGCTTCAGGTTTTCTTAGAGGAGCAAGGATGAGGCCGCTGAATTTATCAGCGGCGGTTGTAAAACTACTCTTTGGTTTTGCTGATTAACCTCAAGACCTTGTGCATATGTTTTGTTGTGAAAAAAAAAAACAGATTTTGCTATACTATACTTTTTTCGTATTTGCATATTTTACCTAGAATTGTATATCTGAAAAAAATGTCATTTTGTGATTTATTTTACTTGGTTCTCTCTTTAAAGTTTACACTTTTGCTTTGTTCTGTAGAATGTAAATGTACAATAGTCAGAATAGAATTATGTTGTCACTATAAGGGGAGCTTCAACGCAATCAAGTGAACTTGCTTCACTTTTTGTTTGAGCCCCCTCCGTTGTCTTTGACGGAAATAGAGTTTGAATGTGATATGAATGCTGTTTCCGCGTCCGCTGTATTGCTTTCTCTACTTTGGTAGTAAAAGTGCTCTGAAAGGAGCTCTCGATAAAAGTGCGGTATTCTTGGGATGGTAAAGGACGCCGCTTCACGAATATCCTCTAGCAATAATTTTTTTAATGCGCTTCGTAGAAGCTGAGTTATCCGTGGTCAAAATTTCTTTTTTAGCGTCTTCGGGCCACCCCCTCTCCTCGCGGCCTTTTTTGCACACTCAAAGGCAACACCCTCTGGAAAATCTGAGTCAGAGGCCGGAGCTCCTCCGCCCGCCCCACAAGTGACGCGCGCGGGAATTTCCCGGTGGGCGGAGCTTCCTACCCGCTGGAGCGACGCTGTTCACTGGCCTCGGCCATGGTAGCTGCGTGACGCCTGAAAGAATCTAATCTACCTTCTCCTCGCCCTTCCGTAACCAGAACCGAGCAGGTGGCGTGGCGTGGACTACAAACCACCACCATGCCATCCCCTTTCCCACTCTCCATCATACATAGAGGGGGAAAATCTCCAATATGTCAGTTATGTCCAAGCACCAGAGCGGATTTTAAACATACTTAGCAAACTTGCCCAAAAAAAAACAGAAACCTCCCTTTCATGGGACAATCACAGAAGCGATGGGAGGCTGCTCTGTAAAGCTCTCAACCGGAATACAGCTTCGCATCTAGAGCGGCCAGAGGGCCTGTCGCCGTCCTGCTCATCCCCCTCCCCTTTCACTCACCCCCACCTGATCTATTAAAGTGACTCCAATAAAGTTGTTGCTAACCAACCAATCAATCGCCACCTCTGAACGAATTACGCAGGAGCATGTGATGGAGGAGGGCGGGAGCACGGAACAGTTGTCGGAAAGGACTCGCCAACTTTTTGCGCGCGATTGTGGGTTCTCTCCTGTGTGTAGAAGAGCATTATTTGGCTCAGGTGTTCAGGACGAGACAATGTAGCGATTGAGCGAGTTTCTTTACGAACTGCTCTATTAACTTTATAAGGGCCTTAAAAACTGTAAACATTAAGCTTTTTTTAGGGCGTCCCCCAAGAACACTAAAGAAGCACTTCGTTTTAAATTTCCACACTCTGCGATATCTTAGGGCTAGTTAGCATGATCATGAAACATATATTATATAATATTCATTCTTGGACAGCACATCTTGTGGAAAACACGTATGTTGAACCGCAGTGCTGCGCTTGTTGTTTCCTGTGAAACGCATTTCAGTCAGATGATTTATTATTTATTCTTGTTACCCCTCAAGGCCCTGGCTGGGAGAGTATTAGATAGGGCGGGGGGAAGAGGGGCCTTGAAAATCTTTATAAACGCGTTACATTTCAAGAAGAACCAGTGCAGTGATAAAAAAGAATAATCAGAACGCAACTCATTACACAAAAGCAAAAAATAAGAAGACAATTAATCAGAACACATTTTCATCACAGCGAATGAGTTCTTCGAATTTTGTTATGCAAGTTTCTGTAGCGATGTCCAATCGCAAACTACTCCACTCATTGATAGCACGCGGAATGAATGAGTTGGCATAAGACGATGAGTGGCACTGAACACGTTTAACTATAAAAGAATGATCACGTCGTAGAAAGATGACGTGATGTGACTGAAACAAATCGTCACGAAGGGATGGATGGTGATATAAGGGAAAAGCGTTAAGCGAGCAAATTTACGGGGAAGTGGTAAGTAATCCAGTTTCGGCATGTTTCTTTAATGCTGAGATGCTTGTAAAAGGTGAGTAGTCTGAAAATATGAAACAAACAGCACGGCATGGAAAGATTCGATGTTAGTCATAACATAGGCTTGCTTTGTGTTCAAACGTTTAATATCATTAACCAGGGTGAGTACCATCAGCTGACTGCGTCCAGACCAGATTGTAAGGATAGCAGAAAAAGCAAGAAACCGAACACGCTTCCTTGGGGCACACCAGACATGACATGAGCACAAGAGTTGGAATTATTAACCGAGGTGAACTGAATTCTTCAAGCAAGGAAGACCTTCATCCAAGAGAGCACATTAGGGCGGATGTTAAGCTTTGCAAGTTTCAGCAGAAGTTTGTGATGAGGGACTCGGTCGAAGGGTTCCCATGAAATAATGAATGTAAGTCATCAGTAAAGCCAGCCAGGTCAGTGTCACATGAAAAACCATTTCGGAAGCCGCGCTGGTATTTGAGAATAATTTTATGATCTTCGAGGTAGCCAGTGGCTTGGCTATGAATGATATGCTTCAGAAGTTTGCGAAAGGTGCTGGTTAATGAGACTGGACGATAGCTAAGTGGGGAGGAACGCTCACCTGATTTCAAAATAGGTATTGCCTTGGCTATCCGCCCCTCATTGGGCATCAGAGCATTTGAAAATGATGGCGAGAGCAAACAAGACATAACAGCGCAAATGCATTGTATTGTGTTGTATGGGGTTTAATGGCAAACAGGCAGCTAAGGCCATCATGCGCCAAGCACAGCAAATGTACTGTGAGATTTATTCTTAAGTATTTTGCTTTTGAAACCGGTGTGATCCGAACTACCAATGATTTCAAGATTGCTTAATAAAGCTAAGATACCTGTTTCGTTAATAACTATTTCAGGCGTGCAAACGGTATGAAATATACAGTCTTTGCCAAAAGTAACCAGGCTGCATGGTTTGCTTCTCATTCGTGTAGTAAAGCCCTTACGGCTTCCTTAAAGATTAAAAAGTTCTTCGAAAGCGAGGACAGGGGTTCTATTTACCATACAGAGATTTAGAGCTTGAGGGCTGGCATAACAGCTTTAATATACGACTGAGAAACAAGCCATGCAGCCTGGTTACATTTGGCAAAGACTGTACGTATATAAGCCAGGAGATGAGCCAATATCTTCGTTGTAAATACCGATGAGAAGGTCGTAAAAATGTCAACACATTAAGATTCATTAACAATGATGCCGTTAGAGTCAGCAACCGAAATGTCAGGATGAAAGCCGGAATTTATGATGCGCCAGAATTTACAAGGGTTGTTGGTTAGTAGAGATATCAAGTCATGATTGAAAAAAAAATTGAAATGTCCTTCAGCTGAAGGACACTTTTTCACGAAAATGACTTTAGACCAGATTTGTATCCTATGCTGATGTGTTGAGCCTCCTTGGCCCCCCTTCTAGTTGCTGCTGATGGGGTTAAATGCGTTTGCTTGTTTTCCGTTGAGTCCAAGCAGCACAGCCACTATCTGGCTGCCTTGTTAATAACCTTTGTATACAGCCTGTTCTTGAACAGTAACGCCTGTAATAAATAGCATGCTACAAAAAAAAACGACTCCACTACGTTATCAACATGTGCTTTTATGCCATAGTTCTCTACTCCTAAACTTAGTAATGATGCTATCAGCTGTGGATTCAATACAGCCCCACTATCATCAGCGACAGCCGTGTGCTATAGTAAAGGGACCTATCACTTTGAATGAAATTCAATCAGCCATTTCTGCCCTGCAGAGCCAGAAATCTCCTGGGCCGGATGGTATTACTAGCGAATTCTATAAAACATTTACGCCCTGCCTAGTGCCTGTTTTGATGGAAGTTTTCCAAGCATCTTATGATGTGGGTGTCCTGCCTCCCACTTTCTATTCTGGGCACACAATATTAATTCCCAAAAGCAAAGATATCAATCGGTTGAAAACTGTTGAGGGATATCGTCCAATTTCCCTCTGCAATGTTGATTACAAAATTTTTGCCAAGGTTCTTTCCAGTCGTCTGCAGCTCGTCATTATGGACTTGATGGGCTCGCATCAGGTCTGTGGTATTAGATGCCGCAGTATTCAAACACATATCCATATTGCACGTTCAGTATTAGAGACAGTATCAGATCAGACAGGCCAAGTAGCTCTGATTCAAATTGACTTAGCGAAGGCGTTTGATAATGTTTGGCACGATTTCTTGTTCGTGGTCTTGGAGTATGCAAATATTGGTGACGTCTTGCTCAAAGGCATAAGGCTGTGCTATAAGAACTACTATACAAGGGTAATTGTTAATCAGGAGCTAACGAAACCAATACCACTAGAAGCATCTGTTCGTCAAGGATGTCCACTGTCTCCATTGCTGTTTGCCCTATATCTGGAACCCCTCTGTCTCAGTATAATTAACAGCGCAGCTATCCGCGGTTTCTCTCTGGCTCAATGTGAAGTTAAAGTTTTAGCCTACGCTGATGATGTCGCCCTCTTTTCTTCTGACAAAAAGAGTGTACTTGAGGCTTTACACTTGACTAAACAATTCTGCGATGTATCAGGCGCGGCTCTAAATTTAGAGAAAACCAAAGGCTTTTGGTTGGGTCATTGGGGAACTAGGCCAAGCCAGTTCGGTGGCATATGCTGGGACTGTAGCCCTCTTGAGTACCTAGGCGTTACGTTGCATCAAGTTCGCAACAGTACCGCCTACTGGGATTCACAAATTGTAACTCTACGGCGGCAAACACAGGCTTGGATGGGTAGGGAACTCTCAGTGTTTGCGAGGGCACAGGTCTGTAACATATTTTTGTTTGCAAAGCTCGCGTATGTCCTTCAAGTCCTGCATTGTGCGAGGAAGAAGGTGCAAGCAATACACAGAATATTTGCAACATTCGTGTGGCGCTCTCAATGGGAGCCCATGAGGCGTGACAACTTGTTCCTTCCCTTAGAGGGTGGTGGAGTGGGTCTTGTTCACCTGTTCGTGCATCAACCTGTTTCCCGTTTTTTCTTTTTCAAATCGGCAAACCACCCGTTTCTGGTAGCTGTGCTCATTAGGCGGCTTAGTTTTCATTTGCCTTACTTATTCGCACCGACTGTGCAGGCTCGTGAGGGTACTTTGTGGGGATTCCTTAAGGAGGTTGCTGACACTTTCAATTTCCTCACTGTTCGCTTCTCTTTAGATTACCTCTATAGCCTCTCGAGAAAACAGATGACCCAGGTCTCACTGAGTCTTTGTTCCCTACACCATTGTATCGGCAGCCTTATCTGGGGTCTTTGGACATCAGTGTTCTAAAGCGTGTTAGGCGGATGTGCATTCAGGCAGCCGCTAAAACGTTCTTTTTTAAACTACACACAAAGACGCTGCCTGTCAAGACATTTCTTAATGACAAGGAGATGTTTGTACCCTGGAATGTGAATTGCCGTCTGTGTAACGTGCCTGAGACAATTGATCATTGCTTCATCCTGTGCCGTGATGTCATGTTCTTTTGGGGCATACTACAACGAACTCTTAAGAAGGACATTGAAATTACACCATACACTATTAGATTTCTGCCTGTTGGCAAAAACTCTGTTGTGCCTTATGATCTGTTTGTGTTGATGGGACTATTCAGTCTTTGGAAAAGCCGTATCATGGACAGACATGCCGAGCCACCAAGATCTTCCAAATCTGTGTTTCGTGAACAGTGTGCTTTGGTTAGGAGTGTATATGCTGCACGCGAAGAACCTCCAAGCTGGCTGCCGTGCCTAGATGCATGTGTGCGCCTCCCTGAATTTTGATGTTTTGATGGGGATGCAGTGTTGAGTTAGGGCTATGGCGGGCTCCTATTAAGCAGCCAGGTAACTTGAGACGCGAACCAGTTTGATTGAAGTTTTCCCCCTTTTTACGGAAGTTCTTCCATGCAATGAAGAAAAAAAGTGTCAGCATGGCCGAGTGGTCTATGGCGCCGGATTTAAGCTCTGGTCCTCGCAAGAGGGCGTGGGTTAGAACCCCACTTCTGACAATATTTCTTTTTGCCTAAGTGGCAAGGATTTTTTTTTCCACCCTTTATCAGCGTGGCTTCCAACGTGGTAGTTTCCTGTGAGACACGATGTTTTGAATAAATGATCCCCGTCCCATCGTTGATGTCTGGTGGAAAAATCGATCCATGCTTATCGATTTCGCAAAAGCGTTTCATAAGGGGCCCATTCTCGTCTAATGTTGAAACGCACGCTCCCCACTTCCCCCGACATTAATTATAACCTTGTTAACTGCTAATGGAGAGTGGCAGACAACAAAAGACAAAATTGGGGGCAACAGAAAAGAACAAGACACCTTCCTCATTTTTGCCACTTTTTCAAGCTGAGGCTATATTGCACTGCATTCTATTGTTCCGCCTTTAACTAATTTTCTGTTGTTTTCTTGTTTTTATCTTCGCCGTTGCTGGCACGTGCTCTGTTCTGCGTACTTACGTTTTAGCTTTTAGTGTGGAAGCACTACTTCACGGGGTCAAACCCAACCAAGAATCTTGTGGCGGCCCTGATCTTGAGGGGGCAGAAATAAAATAAACACTGCCGAGACTGGGTTTCCAACCCGTGGCTTCGTAAAAATATCAGCCTTGCTGGCCACTCCTCGAGAGCGTTATGCTATCCCCGCCTCGTGTTGTTGTAGTTGCCTTAGCGACATCGCACATGCCCACGGCTGGGTTAGGACAAAGTTCAGTGAGGAACGCCAAAAGAAGAGGGTAAACTGGTGCCAAGGTAAGGGTTGTGCTTTAAGTAATAAATCAGAGTTAAACTGCTGCATACTCTCGCGCTGTGCACTGCACATCGTCGTCTTCATCAACTTCCACCTGCGGCGCGAACAGATAAGATCAGCTTAACCCCGACCAGAGCTTAACCTGAGTCTTAATATCGTCGCCAGACGTGCCGATGACTCAGCGAAACAAAACCACAAGCCAACCAGGCTAAACACATGCTTTCGTACGTGTACTCGGCTGAACTACGTTAAAACCCTAGCAATTCCTTTTAGTGTTTTTAATTTTCCTTCCGGGTTGGCTCTTTACACTATCCGGATTTTAGGCGGTTTTATCTTTTTACCCTGTAGACCACGCACAAAGGGCAAAACGCTTGTCTAGAACACGTTCTGGGCGTGCTTAGGGCTGAACACGCGATATCCAGCGGTAACATTTGGTTAAAAATGTTCTGGATACACGCATATGCAGTTAAATTCATAGGACTTCATCGTAATTTTTTGCCTTGCTGGTCGCAGCAGTGTTGGGAACTGCGGAACACACACTTCGGTCATTCTAGACGTGTGTTTCGTACTCTGTACGAGCTCACACGAAAGAATACGTGCGCGCTAGTATGTACGCGGTCGGCAATACAACACCAACTCGCCCTTGAGTCTGCGTCTGAAGTGAACACGCCTGATTTCTCGCGACTGCGCTATAAACCATGCCTCTCCCCTCGTTCTCGCTTTTACCTGTATATGTTCTTGTATGCGTAGTTATGGTGGTCTAGTTGAAACTTTGGAATCGTGTATTTCAGAACACAGGCGTGCTACGAGAATTCTACCAAATGGTGTAGTATAGGAATAAGGGTGCCTTTAAGTTTTGAATGTAAGCATGTAGGCCAACTTTAGTGACTAAAAAGTTAACTCTTTTTAGCTAACCAACTCATTGATGGTGACAATTATCATCTCAGTTCGCATTGGCCAGGTCGCAAAATCTACGCACAAAAGCGGCTTCCATGTAGTTCTCATCGTTTGACTATTGAAAAACCTGAAAGTCTAATTTTGTACGCCTGTATATATGCATGGTTCGGCTGCAAATAAAAACAATTCTTACTGTCGCTCACCCAGCGTCCTCTTTCTTTGCGTGTGTGCCCCTCTTCGCGCCAGAATATTCTTCCGAAATATGTCGATGTGCGATTTACGGTGGTCTAATATAGACCGGCTTTTAGGTTACAACAACCTCACTAAACAACTAGCCTACCAGAAATGACTCTTGCAGACAGACGGAGCACCGAGCTAAAGACACAGCAATTTAGTTTGCTTCCTAGGCATGCAGCATGTTTTTTTCTTCACGATTGTAGGAAGCATTATTTTGAGCGGCATTCTTTTATGGCATTTTAACAGGCACGTCGAAACTTTTCAGATCTTGCTTGCGGGTAATATCACTCTCCTGCTCAGTCCCACCTATTGGTTCAAGAGAACTCTTTCAGACGAGCGCTTATTATGTATCTGCAGTATAACTGCGTTGAATCACAACCTTCCCACAAGTTGGAAAGTTGATGTGCTTGCGCTGCAATTGTCACTTCGTTATGTACCAATTCGTTCCTGTGGTAGAGCCCTTCTCATACGTTTAGAGCCGTGTAGCTTGTTATGTATTCGTGACGTTCCAAATTTCGTGAAGATAAGAGGCGCTGCCGTCTTAGCTCCTTCGAACGTTAGGACTTCTGGGGCTGCTACAAGAGCCCCACTACACGGCTTAGAAGAACACTCGTTTGGACTCCGAACTTTTGGGAAAATCTGCACGTCAGTGCAACCCGTGGAGTAAAAACGAACGCTCCATGTTCAGGTTGGTTGCCCATCGTGTTCTGACGCCGTAGTCACCGCACAAAAAAGAATTTTCGATGTCTTCTTGTCTTTTCTAATGGGATAGCATTAGGAGAGCCATTACGAGAAAACTGTCCGGTGGCGTCGGCGTCTGTGTGAAGCATCCACCTGTTAGGCGGTGTTTAGGGGATTTGCCTCTCACCACTTTCCACCTGACAGCCGTCCCCCTCTCTACTTTTAGGAGAGAAGAGGGTGACAACGAACCAAGAATGACTCAGCAAAAGCGCAAATTACTAAGAAGAAAAATACTCAAACAGCAGCAGGCCTACGTTCAAAGTATACAGCTTCCCGAAGATCTACATGTGCAAAAATGAGGCTTGCGGGAGATATTCCTTGTCGCAGTGCTCAGAAAAAGCAGCCTGGGTCTCACAGGCCCCACCGGTGGCTCTGTTTGAAACAGCCACCAGCCGCTGCGCCGGTAGTGGTACGAAGACTCGCCGTGATCTAACAATGTAACACATTTTGCATAGCTGCGTAGGCGGAATTGGAATACAATCGGAATCGAAGTAGATTGGGGAGTGAAAGACAATGTAGCCGGACCAGGAAGAGAATCCTAATTGAAATAGATTCAGCCAGGGATAGAATGGTGACTGAAAGGAGAATGCTATCGAATTTTCTCCGCATCAGTCCACTTGATCACTCCTAAAATTTTTGCCAATTCCTTTGCGCGTGCCAAAACGGTACAGGCAACAACCAACTTTTCTGCCTGCCAGCTGTTATATTAGAAAAAGGTGGGCGCAAAATTTCTTGTTGCTTTGACTTTGCGGCTTGTTACGTCTGGGATTTACGTAACACGTATACAGCTCAGTGGAGCTTGGCAAATGTTTTAAAAAAAAGAAAAAATCGGAAGAAATACCCGCCTCAATAGTGCTATTTGTTGGCTTGCTACCGTCAGAAGTAGGGATACAGACGACCTCATGTCTTGCAGGGCCGAACTCGCAAAATGCAGGTCGATTTGCTGAAGCAGGCTCAGAGACTGAGTAACTGAAGGTTTAACCGTCTTGCGTTCAATTTATTTTTTTACATTTTGACCTTCTTTATGCGATTACAACTGCACTAAATCAAATTTTCCATTGCCTTCTTCTAAATTATGGACGCTCGCAATCACGAAGATACGTTTTACGCTCACAGAGCAGCAAGCAGCAGCAGTCCACTTTCCAATGGCCTATGTTTTTGGAACGCATGCACGACAATACGTTGTGTGGGCATATCGCTGCAATTCCACGCAGGCTAACGTTTCTGGTTTGGTAAACCTGGAGCCGCGTGTACACTGCGAAAAATAAACTAGTACAGCACCAGTGCTTAACGAGGGCTTGCAGACTGGGATAAAAATGTTTGTAGTTGCAGATGCGTAGTAGGTTTTCCCTCATGCTCTAGTTCCTAGCAAAAGTACAAGCTGTCTGCCAGTGCAACAGCAGCGTAAAAGACGGATCCTTAGTATTGGCTGCTTTCGTCGGTGTTCTACACTTGCCGGGTTCAATTTCTGAGGAAACGGTCCACACCAACTTGCGAAATTGGTCCGCTCTGTTGCTGCTCGTTCTGACTACCTGCATGAGTAGGTTAGCTTAGAAAACCTACCCGTAACAAAATCCGAGCCTTAATGAAAATATTTCTTTATTTGTTCATTGAGTGCGCGGGTGGGTGTTGTGCAGGCAAAGAGAGGAGGCGGTTGTGCTGAAATGATCCCCCCGGCCCACTAGCAATCAACACCGATTAGAAAACGCTTCGCGTGACTTGAAGACCGATTGAGCAGAAGAAACCATTGGAATTTTTTTTGGCAGTGAAAGAGGAGTTTGTAGTGACTCAAGTGTTTTGTTTTGAATACGGAGGTCATAAGCTGACTTTGAGTAGGAGTGGCACCGCACAGATGAGAGTCGAGTTCACAGTCGCTTTTACAGAAGTGATACAAACTGTTCCACTCTGTCTTTTCTATAGCACAAAAGCAACGCAAGTCTAACCTAAAAGTAGTCATCAGACGTTGCTTGGAAACAAAGTGGGCCTCTGGAAACCAAGATCATAGGACTTTTAAAACCGCTATTGTATCGCTTATAATTTGCGTTAGGTCACTGCATACCATAGTGGCACGAAGCACGTACCCTCTTTCTGTGCTTTAGTCTATCGCATAAACGTCAAGCGAAGAGTGGTGGAAGACGTCACTCAAGAGGCCAACGTCTTTGGTCATGCATTTCACATAAGGTGCGCAAAACGGGACACCCATCAACGATTTATTTTCTTTTGTATTCGGGCTACGGGCTTTTAACAGAAAGGGCGTGCGCCTTATCTCCTCGCAACAGCATGGCAGGCGGTTGGGTGCGCCGATGTTGGCTCACAACAACTTATGTTTTTCTCCCAGTTTGTAAGCTGCTTTCAGCCTAATTTGGTTAGGGAAGCTTCTTTATCTCTCCATGCAGCTCTTCCTCTATGAATCGCCACAAACAAAGCACACTTGTAGCATACATCACTATTGGCCTTCCCAGCTGTCTCGTCATCTCTTGTGTTTCACTGTCCGCACATGCGAAACCTTTCACGCTTCATATTTCTGAGAATTTTCATGAGTGAAAAAACAGCGTTTACTGACCGGCAGCTACTGTGCTGACAGTACAAAAGAGACCTAGAGATAGAGTGCGCTGTTGGGCACTAACAACAGAGCAGCTCCTATTATTCAGCTTAGTCGTTTTATAATTATTCCGTTATTCCAGCTACCATTATAATTACTGCCGGCTCTGGTTATCTCCGCCTGCTTTGTTAATTGAGGATCCATGTGCCCGTCGCCATTTGGCAGACTTCCGACTGATCTGCTTACCTTCCCGCTCCAGAAAGCACAGACAATGGCCACGTAGCACCACACGCTGGCGCACACGAGAGCAGTAACAGTTGCCGAAAAAGCTGCGCAGGACTCGCAGCGCAGGGTTGGCATCATTATCAGCTTATTCGATGGTGTGTGTGTGTGTGTGTTTGTGTGTGTGTGTGTGTGTGTGTGTGTGTGTGTGTGTGTGTGTGTGTGTGTGTGTGTGTGTGTGTGTGTGTGTGTGTGTGTGTGTGTGTGTGTGTGTGTGCGTGCGTGCGTGCGTGCGTGCGTGCGTGCGTGCTGACAGGTTTAAATAAGGCTCTTCGGTGCGAAAAAGGCTGGCTGGTGAGGACCATTCTTGAAACAAAGCGCGAGCAAAGGTAACCTCCTTCAACGATGGCACTCGGCTTACTGACTCTGGAATGTTCGTTCTATGCGCTCCTAGTGGCAAAACGCGGTACCACAGAAGCTTTGCCGATGAAAAAATTTAGTCCGGTTTCGTTTGGGTACCCCTCGTATATATATATATATATTTCCTCGAGTGCCGAAAGCTTCTTGTACATTATTTAGTGGCTCACATGCTTTTCTACCCTTTAATTAATATAACCTGAACGGCCAAGTTCTTGAAACCTAGTAACGACTGATTTCTTAGTAGTTTGCGCTCACTCGCATTGCTACCCCAAAAAAAGAAGTTGGACGCAAAAGTGGGAGTTTCTCTCAGCTCAACTGATTCTTTTTCACGGATAAAGTGAAGCAGGAAAGGTACGCGGTACGTTTTACTGAACGCTGGCACGTTTTACTCGGCCCTTTTCTTACCTCGTGTGAGGCGCGCGATCTCCAGAATATTTCTATTTTACTTTTAGTTGGAGGCTTAGGAAACAAGCGCAAGGCTGACAGAACAACGTAGTATTTCCGTATGTTGGCCACCGAGAGCGACCCGCTCAAAACACCTCAACACTTGTTGTGGGTACAGTCGAGCCAGATGACGAACGAGCCTTTGGAGCATAAAAACTGCCTCAAATCAGTTATTCACGCTATAAACAGGTTTCAGTCAACGAGCTCGGCCAGAGCTTCTCAAAAGGCGCCTCCACGGACGAAATGTCATTGTGTTGCCTGGTTAAAGAATGGCCTCGCAAGAATGACCTCCTGTCAGCAACAAAAAAAAAAATTCTGGGGGCACTTTGACTGTCTAAAAGTGCGTAGAGGCGAAAGCGTTTTCCGCACCACTCTGCCTATGTGACACTGGTGACGTCACACATAATTGATGACGAAGTAATGACAAATTACTAATTAGTGGCTAGTTCCTGATTAATTATTAAATACTAATGAACGTCTAATTAATGCCGCTTAAGCTTCGTCTGTAGGAGTGGAACGCGACAGCGTGTTAAAGCGCTGCCAGGGAGTCCACGGAACACCACCCGTCCGGCGCGATGCCTTGCCCTTTGAACGCAACGATTTTGAGGAAAGGAAATGGAGCAGTAATTCTCTGTCATCTCGGTGGACACCTTAACTGCACTGTACAGGAAGGGAGGAACGCCACCACCCGTTCGGCGCGATGCCTTGCCCTTTGAACGCAACGCTTTTTGAGGAAAGGAAATGGCGCAGTAATTGTCTGTCATCTCGGTGAACACCCGAACCGCACCGTACAGGAAGGGAAGAAGTGGGAGTGAAAGAAGAGAGATAAAGGGGCCTTAATGAAGAAACTGAAAATTGTATTTGAGGAAAGGAAATTACGCAGTAACTGTCTCGAAAAATTCAGGGGGCACTTTGGCTCTCTAAAGTGCTGCAAGGCGAAAGCGTTTCCTGGCGCACTGTTTGTTTTTATTTATTTATAATTTTTCATTTTTTGTTTTTGCGCTCTTTTTCTTATTTTTATTGTTTTTATTTTTATTTGCATTTCTTATTATTTCTTATTTTCATTGCTTCTTATTATTTTGTTTTTATTTTTGTTTATTTTCTTATTTTCATTTTTCCTTTCCTTCACTTTATTCCTTCTATTTTATTTATGAAACCCATGCATTCACTAGAGCCGCCTTTATTCATGCTCGAACCTTGAGCCTTCGTGGCGGAGTGGTAGTGTCTCCGCTTCAAATGCCAAAGGCTCTGGTTCGATTCCCACCCTCGGCACAGTTTCTTTTTAAGCAGTGACGCCGAAAGGCGGACAAATCTGTCGACAGCGTCTGTCGACACGGCTGCCGACAGCGTCTTCTAACGACAGTATGAGGCATTAAAGGCTTTCGCCTTAATATCTCGGTGGACACCCGTCAAAACACGGACACATCTGCCGACACGGCTGCTAACTTTCGCCTTAAAAAGTTTATTCCGGCGCAGCCACGCTATCCAATTGCCTGAAATATATGAAAGGACCAAAGCGCGTACCATCGCGCGCAGTATGACTTGCAACACGCATCAAGTGGTACGAGCTGACGCCACGAAGCAATACGAGTCGGGCGCTGTTGCGAAATTCTTCATATAGCTGCCGAGCAGCATGCCCGCGTGCCTGGTACTGTGCAGCACAGAGTATTCATTTTGTATCAAACTTAAAGCAGGAGAAGGTGGTCGCCTGAGCGTTGCAGGTTATTCTGATCGCCACTGTACGTGTTCTTTCTCCGGTAACAATATCAGATGACTGGGTAGCGAGGTAGAGCAACAGTGAATTTTTTCCGAGAACTAGCGTTCCGCAAACTTTTGATGCCGATAGTGCTTCTCTGAACTGTCATTTTAAACGCTGCGCTCACTTTCAGTGATGGCAGCGTGACCCAAGTTAACTGTCCCGTGATACCCCCAGTCACATACGGAGGCATCTGGGGTATCACTGTGGTGTTACATCGTGGAATGGTTGCGTGATGTGGACCGCCGTCCAAATACTTTACTGTGAGATAATTACAACATATTGCATAAGAGACCACAGAAGCAACCCCAAAAACAAAGATGCGTAAAATTGACACTGGTAGTCACTACATGGCTAGTGGCTACTAAAAGAATGTTTAACGTCCTGTTGTTGTGTTTTTTTTTTTCAGAATATAGAAATAAATACGTTTTTTTTCTTTCAGAGTATCTCCATATGTTACTTTTTGTCGCATTTCACCCATTAATAGAAAGAAACCAGATTGAAGACCGACTTTTCCAGCTTTATCTACACGGAGGTGCCGAAATATTGAACTAGGGTTGTAAACGTCTACGGAGTTGACGTTTTTCTAGAAAAGTTTAATCCAACGAAAACAGCAAAAATAATTAAGGTTCCGGGAAAGAAATTAGAAAGCTGTGAATATTTCCCATAAAACCATTATCTTAGTTCAGTTAAAAGAAAACCAAATGGGGAATAAAATAAAGCAAATCCGAATGAGTTATGCCGAGTGGTTCTTTATAAAACGGGTCTTAATTAAGTCTAATTATACATTGGAAGTACGAGGCCCACATGTTAAACCTCTCGTTCCTCTACACAGCACATTTTGATACGCCGACATTCTTAACATGGCTTTGCGAAATCGGAGCACATCACCTTTTGCGAAGACCAAATATTTATTTCTAAATAAAATTCTTTAAGGGAAAAGGTAAAAGTGATCCGATACGTGAAGTGTGTCTTATGTCTGCGATTTTGTTCAAGCGCTTAGGATATGATAATTTAGCATCCAAAACATGCTTGAGACATCTTTTTCTGAGTTTAGAACCTTTGGCTGTCTGATGGAAACTGTCCATTATGTAGAAACTCATGGCACTTCTGGAGCATAGAGGAGGAAAACAGAGTCCCCTCTTCTCTCCATCTGGGTGGGCTTATACGTGTTTTTTGCGCTGCTAGTGCTATATGCAAAACCCACGCCCCCCCCCCCCCCCCCCCCCCCTTTTCTCCCGCGATCAAACGTGCTCTCACTGGTGCTTATCTCTTTGAAAGTTCCTAAAGAGGAGGTAGACGGTACGACTTTGACCACAGTCACTTTTCAAAAGCATAGGTCATAAAAGAATCAGATGAGAGAGTCCTCTCTACGGACCTAAACCTACTTCCATGGCTGTCACGCTTGCGATTTCGTCGTCGAATACACTGAACAAATTTCATAGCCGGGTTTAAGGGCTATATAACTTATTTCTTCAAGGGACATCTCATAACCGCGTACTACAACATTCTGTATCTGTCTCTCTTGCTTGGACCGTACTCTAGGTCCGCAGTATGCTTTACGAGTCATTGCTCGCACTCGAGTTATGGGACACTGGAGCCATTTAAAATCTTTTCCTAGATTATTGAGCGGAAAGCATACTGAGCAGAGCAAATATAGATAGCTCATACGGGTTGCTTGCTTGTAATTCCCAAGAAAATTAAAAGGCGAGGCGACGAAAAGCGACAGCGCAGAGATAAATTTAGCCACGCGCTCATCTGTTATCCGGACGTCGCGCGCATACTTTGCCAACCTAGCAAACGTATTTTTGTCGCAGTGATTGAATTTCCTAAGCTTACTGGGTAAAAGCCCTATTGGGTGAAAGCCTCGCGGAAATCGAATAACCAGCCTTTTATACGAACATTTTATTTTTCTACTACTCGGCGCTCGAGGCCTACGTAAGGTATGGTTGCTTTATGTGCTGACTTTTTGTGACGATGGTGCCTTTGCAGAGAAAAAGTTTGTTTTCACACTTTGCTATTGCAATTTGCCCCTTTTTTATTAACCTGATTTCTTAAATGTCACCCCTTTATGGCGAGCTTTAGCAATACATGTGCAGCTCGCCCGCGCGAATGACAAAGGAAGCTTTACGCAGACCTTATATGTTGGTCGTTTACGTCCAAACACTTACTACGAAATACCATTCCAAATGTCGGTTAATACTTGTGGTTTCCCACGCGTTGTACTATTGCGAAAACTGTTATATGGTACATGACCTGTTGTCTTGCGTGTGCTAGCTTTGATAATTTATTTGCTTCATTCAGTGAATCGTTTTTGAATCGATAGCTTCACTACGCCAGCCACTTCGCCTCGTCGAGCGTGGCCGCACCTCGGCCGTATGCCCGTGGCTGCAGTGGACGCCCGTCATCCGTTTTTAGAGGAAGAGAGGAAGTGGGAGGGAAAGAAAATGCAGAAAGAGGGGCCGTAATGAAGGAAATGAATTTGAGCAAAGGAAATTACGCAGTAACTGTCTCACATATCTCGTTGGGCACCCGTCATCCGTTTGATGACGTCAGAGATCACCCAAGTAAATCATCACTAGCATTACATCGCTCAACCACAGCGAAGCCTAAGCGTAGTCATGGCCTGTAGCTCGCTAATTAATGGCGCAGCAATTCTCTGTCATCTCAGTGGACACCCGAACCGCACCGTACAGGAAGGGAGGAAGTGGGAGTGAAAGAAGAAAGAGAAAGAGGGACCGCAATGAAGAAAATGAATTTGAGGAAAGGAAATTAAGCAGTAACTGTGAGTCCACGTCCAGGGACGAATATGAAGAAGGAACGCCCAGCAAAACGCAGCGGCGAAAGAGTGACTTTGCAATTCGACTGAGCGAGTTCCACTCGGCCAGCTGTAGCTATCGCGTCACTCCAGGTTTAACCAGAGATAAACCACAGCCAATATTTGCCGACTGTACAGTCTCGCCCTGTTGATTAATCGACCGACTGACCGACTGGTTGATTGACTGTCTTGTTTATTGACTGATTCATTGATCGATCGATAGACTTATATCCACGACACGAAGCAACTCTGCTGGCCAGCTATGTTGCACGCCGTAATAAAGGGTTCCGGATTAATCCTGGCTGTCTGTACTCCTTTAAAGTGCATCGAAATATTGGCAGACGGGCATTTTATGCATTTCGCCACCATTTAAATGCGTCCGGCGTGGCGGATACAGAATCCGCAACCTTGGACTAACCCCCGTCATAGCCACTGGGCAACCGCGGAGGGTCGGTCTCATTCAGTTGACGCAATACGGTGGAAGACACCTTGTTTCTACTGAGTCTCTCGTGACAAATTGTCGCTCCCGCTTACAGCGCCACGGACTTCCACACCCGACAGAAACACCGCTGCACGCGCACGGAATAAAAGAGAATGAAATATTACTGCTCGCATCTAAATACAATAGTCAGTCGTTAGATAGATGTGAGAAAAAAAAAAAGAAAGTTTGCGTATTTTGCGTGCAACGCTGTCGCAATGTTTGATACTCAAACACTTTACTTTTTCCTTCTTCTTTTACCGCTCATTTCCTACTCACTCGGCTTTTCGTCCCAACGTTTCGTCATTTCTCTACAGTCTGCGCAACCAAGCGAAATTTCTTGAAACCTTGTTGCCCCGAATCATTACGCAATTTTCCACGCGTAAGCTGCAGGCGTATTTGCAATCACTTAAGTATGCATACAAAACGGGATAGATTTGTCTCACATGTGGGAACATGTCTGCAGGCACAACACTCCCGTAAGTGCACAGCTTTGACTTCCGCTGGCCTCTACTTTGCATCTGTGCAGGAAATAATCCTATGAAAACAGCCGCATGTTAATAAGACAGTTTTCCTCACTTAGGCGGCTATAGGTTTCGCAACTACAGTCTGTCGCGAAAAAGTTATTTTGTAAACAACATACGTTATCTTTAGCTGTCACAACATGGCTTCGCGCTGAAGGGTCGTTTTTTCCGTTATCTGGAAGTTGTGCTTGTGTTATATTGTCAAGTAGCGGTGACGGCAATCCGGCAGTCAGGAAGACAACGAAAAGGTATTTTAAAAGAAAGAGTTTCTTGGGCTGACCTGCGCCCACACCGAAATGAATGTCTCGGTGGCGGCGGCAGCAACAAGTGTGCTCAGCGGTCGCCGAACAGCATGTGTGCCGCTCTCGGGCGCGCTCAATTTAAAGCTGGCAAAGAACCATCGAGATAAGGCGCCGAAGCAACTACAACAATCTGGACCAGCGTGGAAGCAGGTGCGCGTGGCTGCGATCATTCGAGATAAGTGTGGTCGAGTCTCGCGCCACAAACAAAATGGTTAAGACGAGCGCCAGCGCCTTCGTGCGTGAACAAACGCAATACAAAGGTTCGCGGCATTGCTTCCGTCTCAAAGAATCGACACGATGGTTAAACGGGGAAAGAATGTGGGCGTAAAGCACAGAGTGTGCAAATACAAACACCGAGGATGCGAACACTGAGAATGCACAGTATCTTTTAGAGCGCATAATAAGGATTATACAGTGTACAACTTCTAGGTGTGCGCGGAGCCGCTGTGATGCTGTCGCTCCGTGGTGGCCACATCTTAGTCAAGCTTGCAGGACAATTAACACTTGCAGGGACAACTAGGAGATAAGCGGCTTTGATCGGTGCGAAGTTCTCCGCGAGGACATAATTCTGTACGCAGAACGAAGGTAATCCTCCTTTGAACCAGACGGGTGGTGTAGGAGCCTTGCCTTCCAAGTACTCGATGAGGCGTTGGGGGTCGGGGTCCGAGCGTATGCAAAAGTGCTGGAGCTAATAGGTCCTAGGAAGGCGTCATCGTCGTCGTCCGGCGGCGCTGCATCTACAGGGGCTCATGACAGGCAATCGGCTTCAGAGTGCTTGCGTCCGTCTTGTAAATGAAGGTGACGTCACTCTCAGAATCGTAAGCTAAATCCAGCGAGGCGGCGAGACTGGTACTTTCGACAATTTCTTTTCAGTTTCTTTTAGAACAATTTCTTTTGGAAGCCCTTTTTGCTGTCATCCTGACTGCCTGACTGCCGTCCCTACTGAAAGTATGGTATGGTATGGTATGGTATGGTATGGTATGGTATGGTATGGTATGGTATGGTATGGTATGGTATGGTATGGTATGGTATGGTATGGTATGGTATGGTATCGTATGGTATGGTATGGTACGGTACGGTACGGTTTCGGTACAGTATGGTTTAGGTTTTATGGAGATTTAACGTCCCAAAGTGGCTCAGGCTATGAGGGACGCCGTAGTGGAGGGCTCTGGAAATTTCGACCACCTGGGGTTCTTTAACATGCACTGACATCGCACAGTACACGGGCCTAAGGAATTTCGCCTCCATCGAAATTCGGCCACCGCGGCCGGGATCGAACCCGCGCCTTTTGGGCCAGCAGCCGAGCACAAAAGTACGAGGAACTTTAGCGGCTAAAGTGGTGAAAGGCGAAAGCCTGAGTGCTGCATTCTGCTACGCGATTGCTCATTCACATTCTGTTGGTGCATTAATTAACTGCCAATTAATGACGCTTAAGCTTCGCCTTTAGGAGTGGAACGCGACAGCGTGTTGTAGTGCTGCCATGGAGTCCAAGGAACGCCACCACCCGTTCGGCGCGATGCGTTGCCCTTTGAACGCAACGCTTTTTGAGGAAAGGAAATGGGGCTGTAATTCTCTGTCATCTCGGTGTACACCTCAGCAGCACGGTACAGGAAGGGAGGAAGTGTGAGTGAAAGAAGAAAGAGGGGCCATAATGAAGGAAATTAAAATTGTATTTGATTAAAGGAAATTACACATTAACTGCCTCACATATCTCAGTAGACACTAGTCGAAAATTGTATTTGAGGAAAGGAAGTTGCGCAGTAACTGTCTCACATATTTCGGTGGACACCCGTCAAAATTCGCGCGCGGTGACGTCACGACAATTTGGACCAATCTGAAACGCGGACAAATACGCATTGCTCGTCGGTAAATTGGTTTTTGAGGAAAGGAAATGTATCTGCCTCTGGTATCTCGGTGGACACCTAAACCTCGCCGTAACGGGAAGGGAGGAAGATGGGAGTGAACGAAGACACCGTATTCACTAGACGCACCTTCGTTCATTCTAAACCATCGAGCTGGCATGGCGGAGTGGTAGCGTGCTCGACTCGCACGCCGGAGACCGGGGTTCGATTCCCAAGCTCGGCCAATTTCTTACTCGGTTTTATTTATCTGGTCTGACTAGAAAGGTTAATTAGACTGGTCAAGTAAGCAATTAACTAAACTCAGTCAAACTTACTTGGAGCATCACTATACGATCCCTTTAATTGGTTGCATGGTTAGTAGGCAAAGTACAATTGGCCCCTTTTGAACTTCGCGTACTGTGACGTCACGACCATTTCGACCAATTGAAAAGCGTGACATTTCTGTCGACAGCTCCTGCTTACAACGATGAGGCATTAAAGGCTTCCGCCTTAATAACCACTGTGCCATCGCGGCGGGGCCCAGCTCAAAATGGTATGTTATGGTATGGTACGAATGGTGTGGTATGGTATGATTCGGTATAGTATTTAACGTTCCAAAGATGCCCAAGGCCCTTGAGAAGCGCCGCAGTGAGAGCTCCAGGTTAATTCTGTCCACATGTGTTTCTTTAACGTGCACTGATATCGGACAGCACAGGGACATTCCTGCATTTCACCTCCATCGAAAGGGAGTCGTCGCGGCCAGACAAAAGCAACTGCGACGTCCAACTTCCAAACGATGTGTAGTTGGGAAAGTTGGTGACGCGAGAACACGATTGCAAAAACCGCGCGAGAAACAGGACCCAAGAAGAGGATACATTTGGTCACAAACCATCTCTGTCTGCCATATATTACTTATATAGAGACGCTCTACCAGCTTGTTGTTTCGAACAAATGTGGTATTAGTAGTGCACATTTTGCTATTATAAAAGGCGAACGTGCAGTCGATACTGCAGTCGTCCGGCAGAGCAAGCAGAAAAGCAAATGGCGAACTATTTAGCAATGAATAGGCCAGTCTAAAGGCTCTAGTTTCAGATCCTTGGACGCCGAACTGACAAACTTTGCGTGGGATTCTTGCCTGCTGTTGGCATTTGTTCCTACATGCAGAGTAGTTTTTCGCATTTTGTCAGGCATGTGGTGAAGTAAGGCCGTCGGCCCGTTTCGCGGTGAAATATGCCGGCCTTTTGTACGGTTTATTTTTCCGGACAAGAGGACAGCACTGAGCCCGTATTTTTTGGGCTGTCTGTAGAATTGTGAACTGTGACACCTCATAACAGGAAGCATTAAATTTTTCTAGCGTTCGCCTTGTTTTCTCTCCACTTAGATGTTTGGGATTCATGCGCTGTATATGCCTGTGAAGCTTCAATTCCCATATATAGCACTTCGCGCACGCTCTTACGCCAGCACACCCTTATAAATCGCATGCATGCACCAAAGAGACATGCAAGCTAATCTTCATCTTGGTTCTCTATATACTCGTACTTTCAGGCAGAGGCTTATTGAACTGAGAGATTACTTAACCGGTAGTGCGCCTCTTTCGTACGCAAGAGGGCTACGCAGGAGTGTGTTCGATTCCTATTGACGCCTTACTTCATCTGTTCTTTTACGTTAGCCCAGCATTTCCGGGGAGTACTAAAAATATTGGGGAACCAAGCATATACAACGCAATCTGTGTTGGAAAAAAAAAAGGTTGCTCTAGATGTGCATAAGAGCTGAAAACATGGAAACTTGGAACTTGTATGACCGAGCTTGGCCACCCATTTAACCCAATGCTAATTAAAGCTAGCTGCCGCAAAAAAAATAATGACAGAGAGAAAAAGAAACGAAACTTGAATAACGACTGCCTCCACGCTTGGTGGGACCCGATCGAGCGGAACTTCTCTGCCGAGCGTAAAGCGCCAACACATGTTTCAACTCACCCGTCAACGCGCTCCCGAACACCGTGTCTTCACTGTGCCGGCACGTTGAAACGTCCAGCAAGCTGTTTCAGGCAACCTGCCTACCCAGACACCTGCAGTATCCTGCTTTTGGGAGAATAGGTGCTTCTATTCCCACCCGCTCTCGGCGCGTGCGAAGCCAACGTCAGAGGCCCGGGACCGCTGCATCGGCATGACGATACAAGCGGGCGGCGTTGGCTGCGTTTGCGTAGATCGAGAGTGCGTTGCCCCAATGGCGTCAAGAGTGTATAATAGGGAGCGTCGTTTAATCACTCGTCTTTATCTTGCGAGCACTTCTTTTTTTGCCCTTCTGTACCTTCGTGTATTGCTCTTGGTCACGCGTCTGAAACTGTTTGGCCGTCTGTCTGATGCTATGCACTTGTCACCACGAGCTCCTTTCAACACCCGTCCGTGCGCTTTGTTTGCACTCCGTGGGGTGCAAGCGAGATCACAGGACATTTAGCTGTGGTGCTTGATGTGTAGTTGAAGATGATTCTCACCTTCTTTCAACGTCTAGTTGAAATTGGTGACGTTTTCATGCGGAGGTGAAGAGCGTCCTGAGAGAGCACCAGTTTGCTGGCACTTCGTTGCATATATAGTTCAAAAGTGCCCCGAAGCCCACCCCATCCGCACTTTATCCAGGGGCCTCTGAACAAGCCTATGATGTTTCAGGGCAGTGTTTGATCTGTAGTTTGAATACACTGTGAAGTGAAAACACACGGCGAGTCTCCGAGACAGGTAACTTTGGGTTGGAACACTATAATGTGAAACAAACGTGAAAAAAAAAAGCAATACACAATAGCTCAACGCTCTTGCGCATTGGCAACGGAGAGGAATAGACCTCTTGCATTGCCCAGGGGGCGCTGCGAAAATGGTGCTAAAGAGCGCCCTCTGCCCTCGGCTGGGTAGTACCGGGCTCTGGCGTCTGCTTCGGAAAGCACGTTGGCAGCTAGTATGGACCCGCGACTTTCGCTTGTGCTCTGCCATGGCCTACAGCGAATATCGGGCGCCGAAGATTTTTTCAGGGCTGGCACGCTGTGTAAAGGGAAGAAATTATGCAACGCCAAGTACGTGTACTCTGTTGAAGAAATAATCGGCGAAGTTTCAGCGCGGTGTCATTCGCAAGCGAAGACAGTCGCGTACGAAGTCGAACTTCAGATAAGGTCTGCATGCTTCAAGATTTAAGCGCACCAACGCGATGAAATACTTGCATATGAATTCGCAGCAGCGCTAAACAGACATGTATACGGGACTGCTCGAGCGCACGACGGTATACACGCGGCGCCAGCAGCGGTCTTTCAGCATGCCACGAAACGGTGGGCCTCCTGCAGTCTTTGTTCACTGCATCTTGCTAAACTGCCTGCTTTGTAGTAGCCGCCATCTGTTCCTTCAGCAAATGCTAACATGATGCAGTGCATATATGAGCTCGCCGCCGAATAACGCTGCAGCGCGAGCTCGTGCGCTGCGCGCTTGATGTCGTTTTCTTGATGTAGCCTTTCATCCTTAAAACGACATCGCTCGAACACGTCCGCTGCTATCAGTGATGCCGCGCTGCCACATACCTGCTGGTTTGAGGTCGACAATGTGCACATTTCACTCTCGACGTTGGGCTGCTCGTAGTGCGCAGCGAATTCGCACCTAATCAACCCGCCCATTTGTGGTCATTTGCACGCACCTGACCACCTCACCACGTTTCACCGGTCGAATTGTCAATTGTCTCAGTGGCCGGGTCTCTAGTCGTGAACCACCAGCCATGCCTGCTGATATGCCGATTTGCCTTAATAGTGATTATCTGAAGTGAGATGTTGATATGACATATGAATTATACCATGCATTTTTTTTGTGCTCTTTGATGTGTTGTGCATTCCCTTGATATGATCTCTGAATTATGCTGTTTGTTTCTCACCTTTTCCTGCTTGCTCTGTTGCGCATTCCCTACTGTTTGGTGATTGTCATGGTACACTTTTTTTTTGCTGTTTTGCTGCTTGCTTGGTCCAACTGCCTACTAGACAAGTTGTGTTGTAGAATGCATAAATTCTCATTCTACACCTGCATATGCGGCTGCTCGCTAAATATACATTTTTTGAGAGAGGTAAGCGCCAGAAGAAGACGAACACAAGGAGGATGAGGCCGGCTGTAGACCGCGGGGAAGATTGTAGGTATACATATGAGGGATGACTGGCATTGTTTTTCTCGTTACCCACAAAGTGGCGACTGCATATCCTAGTGTTCGGCACTGCATCCCACGGTATGCCGTCCGGACTGCATGTGCAAAAAGAACGAATTTCAACAACGCGGATAACCAAACAAACATCAAGGCAGGCGAAGCAGCCAGCACAACGCGAAGGTTCGCTTACTTAGTGCGTCGAACTGCAGCTATCCAGCGCGCCCGGCGCTCCGCTTCGTGCGACCTTGAAGGGAAACGGTGGAATTTGATACTGGGATTCAGGCCTTCTTGCTCGTGGCAGCCCACGACGCAGCAGTAACGATGGCGATGTTTTTTCGAGACTGAGCGAGGTCTGTTGGGCGGATCGGCGTCGCAGATTCCTTCTGCTGCCTGCATTTCGTCCTAAGGCACACGGAGCGTCGGTTTTCTAAAA
Organism: Amblyomma mixtum; assembly: GCF_055824585.1. NCBI lineage: Eukaryota > Metazoa > Arthropoda > Arachnida > Ixodida > Ixodidae > Amblyomma > Amblyomma mixtum. The sequence continues at coordinate 38,224,867 of NC_143014.1, forward strand.
ACTAAGCCACGGCCAGGCTGCGGCGTGGTTGGTCACAAGTGACGAGCCTATTCGCACTCACAACAGTGCAGAAAAATGTGCGAATCGACGCAAAACGCAGGCGAGAAAGCTGCGCCGTCACAGCCAGGGCTGACTACTACCCAACCTGGTACTACCCAGCCAGCTTTTCCTTGCTGCCACCAGGCGCCGCCACGTTACCGCAAACTCCAGCGCAAGAGGCCACCGACCGGTTTCATCGTCAGGGGCTGTTGCCTTAGCGTGCAACCGGTAATCCATGTATTTGTCCCACGACGGCCTGGCTGCCAATCATGTCACAGCCCAGAAAAGCCGACGGGCGGCGAAGGGGTTACGGGGCCGGAATCAGAGCTAGGCTAGAAAAAAAAATAAGCAAGGGAAACGAGCGAAGCGCCAGTACAGCGGGTAAACAGATCGAGGAATGCACTCTTCGTTTCGTCAATGCAGAACAAGACCGCAGTCGCGATGAAATTCTAAAACGACGAAAAATGACACAAACGGCATTCATAGTTTTATACGCTGCGGCCGTGATGCACGCGAACTATGCAACACGGCATCTTTCTTTTTATTTATTTTTATTTGGTACTTTGCCGCACAGTGTCAAGTCTGGATTCCACCCGCCTTTTCAATTTTCAGACTCGGACTACTCGATGCTTGTCGGGGACAGCGGTCCTGCAATAGATTTTCCCGGACACCGCAGGAGCTGCCGGAAACGGGTTCGTTTTTCGCCTCTGCCAGTCCGATCCTCCGGCAGCTAGCGGATGCCGGCCGCCGAGGAAAGTGACGTTTCGAATGGTCGGCCGGCCATGTGGAGTTAGATTCATATGCTTCTGCGCATAGTCTTTTGTGGAATGCTCTTAGAAAGGAATACCTGCTTCTACTTCACAGCTTTCTGCGACATGAGCTTCAACTGAAGGCTCACTCGAGAGCGAGAGAGAGAGTGAGACAGGAAGGGGGAGCGTTTTCATTTTTCATTTTTCCAGATGGCAGTCGTTTATAAGTCCAGGTAGTGACAAATGCCACGCGCTGTACCTTATCAGAGTATCGCTAATACATGAATTCAGCCAGAAAATGCACGTCGCTTGGCAGCTTCGCGACGCTCCGCGCGGGAGGGAGATCAGACTGGAAGGAGCCCTCTTGCAAACCAAGCCAGTTCTTTTTCGGCGCGCCCCCTTGCCCCCCTGATGCCACATTGTTTTCAAACAGGGGGAGGTCCACTAGGCCTTTCAGCATAACGGGAAGGGCTGTTTCAGAACGATGCTTCTAGTATATGGGCAGTAGCTGAAGGCCCATAAACCTGTATTTACTGCGACATTGTGGAACAGAAGTAGTTCCTTACAATTATATGCTTTGAGAAGCTTCCTTTCCCTGACGCGACCATCGTTAACCGTTGCCAGAATGCTGAGTGCGCTGGCAATACCTAGAGCAAAATCTTATTCAATAGAGTATGCTAGTGTTTCAGTCACAGACATATTTTTCTTCATCCCTCTACAACAGGCTGCGAGGTAGTCGTAAAACTACAAGCGATGTGTTCCGCTTTGCTCGGTTTTTGTGCGATATGCTATCCTTTGAACTCATTCTAAGCTCTCGCTAAGGCCTCCGGAAGAAACAGAAGAAACTTGATTGTAACGCAGCAATAAGCATGAAGGATATCCTGCACCAGAGTCACCAAACCCAACTGGACCAAGGCTAGCCAGGCTGATCCCGTCGAGGGAGAGGGCTGTGGATAATGGGGGGAACGAATGACAACGGGGCAACGAGAAACGGCACGGGGAAAGGGAATGTTCATCCTATCACGGCTTTCCCAGCTCGAGCCGACAGGTGGACAACCCGGTGTACAAACGCTCTCACGGAAAAATTAGTTTCACATTTTACGTGACACAAGCAACACAACTTTTGACGTGGAATAAATTCTCCTTTGTAAGAAGGAAGACGTTTCATATAACCGTTGTTCTACCGTATTGTCTACTAGAGACGAAGAGATAGCAAAGCTTAGAGGCAACCGGCTTCGGCTGTGTAGTTTGCACGCGTGTAGTAGGTTTGGTATCTAAGGGGTAATTGATGGTCGTATAAGAAAATGAAGATCGTTATATTCTACTCGGCAGACACTTAATGGTACCACTGAGAGAGCGTGTTAAAGCTTGCTCTATAGAGCGCAGGCGAGGTGTCGCGACATGTTTATTGCGCCTGAATGCGTGCGCATGCAGCATGCGGTATTCGAAGCGGATATGGATGGGTGTTCAACAAACAAAAACTACTGAAATCCAGGTTTAATGCTGCAATTCCATCATGACACAGTGTGGCGGCATGTAAATCATTCACGGCATAAGCCGAGGCCTTGCATCATGCCCGGCGGGCGCGGGGCCTGTTCAATGAAAAAAATATTCAGAGTTTGCTTGCCGCCTTGCTGCTCTGGTGGACACCGTGACAAGGACGCGAAACTCCAACTCAATTACACATATGCTCTTCAACGTAGTCCTTATGCAAGGCGTGCCTTCTTCTTGGCTAGCCATGACCGCATTTCGTTGCAGGCATGCCCGTCTGTTACGTCAAATGTTGTAGATGGAGAAAAATAGGCGGCTCTGGTGTCACATGCTACGAATTTCCGGCTGACCTGGAGCTATGGCAACGTTGTCTTACAATGTGTCGCGAAAGTTTCGCTGTAAATGGCAAGCGCTTCTTGAATTGTGTGCAGCAGTCGTCTCTGCACTGACGATGACTGCACCGAAGTCCCCAATGTATACGAAGGCAGGCAAAAGGCCTTATTTCATAAATGGCTTTGAAAGATCCCTTTGAAATAAGGGTTCGCTTAATAGACGACTTGGCTCGATAGATGAAGACAGAGGCAGAAAAGGACAGAAAAGATTGGAAAGGGCACAACTTGCAACTTTAATGACGACACATGAAGCCAGGCGTGCTTTTATAACAGCTTACTTTTATAACAGGACGTAAAAAATTGTGCATAAGCAAAAAAGGAAGATAAATGGGTGTGCCTAAGCAAAACTAACACACCACAAGGCGAGTTGTAGTGATACATACAGAGGCCAAGATAGAAATGAAGCGCTTGGGCGGAGGACACTGTCGTGCTCTGAAAAGCACATAACATGGCGAAAAAATTCCAAAGCTGAGAAAGTTAAAACCATAGAAAAAAAAAAGAGGTATACAAGTTAAAAAATACACAAGTTAGATCAGAGATGCAAAAACAGACAACCGTGTTTAAGGGGGCAGGTAAAAAGTCTCTGAAACATCGTAAAAGCATTGAATATATATAAAAACAGGGAGGTGGAGGGAACACTAGCTGCAGCCTTCAAAAAGGGATAGTTCTTTTGTATAAAGGGCAATGAAAGGCGTGCTAATGCAGTTGTCTCTTCTTTGAATAATTAAAAAGGCTTCTGTTACCTCTATTCTGGTCTTGTCCTAAGCTTTAGCTAGAAATCAGGTTTAGTGAGTTTTGTACGGCAGCCTTTACTCTCTATTAAGTGCACACTTATTTCAAAGATCCTGAAGCAATTAGCCATGTGAAAAAAGTCTTACTTCAAAGATGTCTTGCGTGCGTATCCTCTTGCAAAACAAAGCCCCTCCACCCTCCCAAAAAAAAAAAAAGATAGAGAGAGAGAGAAAACGAAACACCGCCCCTTGTCCAAGAAAAGAAGCGACGGCGCTAGGAAGCACCGACTGATGTAAAAGGAGGGATTGAGCACCGGACATTCCTATTCGAGGAAGGAATGCAAAACAAGAAAAATTAACGCAAAAATATTTCTACACGTCGCTGTTTTACGTTATGAGATCACGATGAGACCTCTCCAATGGAAGCTAGCCTACTCGAGAAACGAAGCCTGAAGTATGTCAGCCACAGTACATATATCGGAATTGAAGTGCAAATGCTTCGATACTCAAGCATGACATGGAGTAGTACTTATCCAGAGACGGAGAGATGGAGAAGGTTCAGCCAATAAAGGAGAGACTATTCCTGGAACTTGGGAAGCCTCTTTCCCTCCGAAGTGCCTCTGTGATCGCAAAACAAATCGAATGACATGAATTACAGACCACCCAGAGGGAACATTCGCTGCGTCATCCCCCCAATATCGCACTGATGTCGACATTGCTGTCAGTGTTCGTTTGGACGGACTGATGCTAGTGTGCCTAATTTCGTGTGCTTACTGCTGCACAAATCTTCTTACTGGCCGATGCTTGTTTATTTGGACAAAGGAGCTTATCGAAAATTTGGAGAACTCTGCCTTTATTGTTCCAAGAATTGTGGCAGACAGCTACAGTGCAAAAGTCGCAACGTTCAAGCATTTTGCAGTAGTATTTAGCGAAGTACTCGTAGTAGTCACTCAAAAAACGAAGGAAGTGTCCTGTTCGTAGTGCCTTGATTACGCTACGCATATTTATTTGAAATGTCGTCTTAGTTCCTCGAGTGTAAAGGGACTGGCCGAGATCCAGTCATTGCAGGAACGTTACTGTAGTAGCTGTACGAACTGCGATAAGAAAGTGCGGCAGTAAACTTCATGCAGAAACTAACAGGATACTGAAGAGAAATTCTTCATCGTGCCATGCAGCTGTGTCCTCCACAGGCGAACAGTATCATGAAAGCGCACATACACAGGTCAGAAACAGCATTTAGAAAGAGCCAAGATACCTGTCAGGAGCCTCTAAAAATCAGAATTTTTAGACTGTAGTTTTACGTTCAAAATGCACGCCCTAAAGGTAATGGTGATGTAAATTCGATGTGTTCAGTCGTGCACAAATGTTTATGGGATACATAACCGCGGAGAAAATACTTATCCGTTTCTTCACTACAGAGTAATTAGTTGATGTATTCGTTACAGCGGAGAGAGCATGCGTGTCAGCTCATGATTCTATTCTTTCCAGACAACTGATTTACTTGACGCCGTAGAAATAAATCTTTCCCACGAACTAGCATCCCGCAAATTCTATGCTGTACACTTAATCGTGAAAGGCTCCTGCGGTATTCACAGGACTTTTTCGACTAACTGAAGCGGATAAAGCCTCTTGAGAGCGTGCACTCAGGTATTTTTTAACGATATATAAAGCTCTGACGACAACTACAGAGTCGACGGCTCGATAAACTAGCCGTAAATACCTTCTTGCTAGATTAAACAGTCCTGCATTGAAGCCAAGTGGCGCTCGCTGGATGCATTTGAATCGCACAGCTTAACACATAAATCACGCTTACCTGTTTAGACACACAGATTATCAAATTTCCAGACTGGATACAAATGATACGATGTTTTAACTTAATAAAGTCGTGTCAACCGATGCTGACAGGCGAGATCTGTGCGCTCACTGAATCGACCATCAGCGCCAAAAGCTCCCTTGCAGGCGATTCGAACAGGCTGTATGCACGCGATCTCTCGAGTCCAACCGAGGCCCAGCACAAGTGAACTGGGAAAGGGGGGGGGGGGGGGGTCTAGAGTGGCTTTGCACTAAATAAGAGATTCTAACCCCCTCTTCTGGGCGGATAGGCGTGCCTGGCAGGAGGGTGGGCGCGAACTCCTCCCTGGTGCGACGCAGCTGTTGCGTGTGGTGCGTCTACCAAGTGCGTACGACAACAGGTAAAGCTGAAAACTTCTACAATTTCGCTTCCTTCTAAAGAAATTTGAGGAACGCCACATGCAACAGCTGCGTCACATACGAGAGGAGTTTCGCGCGGATCGTCACCGCTTTGCATGCGCGATTCCGAAGATTGATCTGGACATTTAGAGGTGAATATATATGCCGGAACACATGCGTGCCACAAGAATTCCACCGAATGAAATGGGTCAAAAGTACGACCGCCTTTGATTTTTCGGTATTAACATGCAGAGTAGCTACAGTTACTAAAGAAGTATTAAGTGATACCGGCTAATTAAAAGATTTGCGACGACAATTAATCGGTCACTTTGTGTCCGTGTAACCGAAAAGCCTAAGTGCGAAAACGGCTTTCGTGCATTCCTCACCGTCTCTTTGTAAAAACCCTGAAAGCACAATTTTGAACTAACTCTACATTCATGAGCCCAGTGTCTTAATTGTTCAGCATTTTATTTCATAACCGCAGCGATGGCCTAGTTGTTTTAGCGTCCGCCTCCCATACGGGGGGTGCGCGGTTCGATCCCCAGTGCAGCCGGAAATGCATTGGTGATACAATGGGTACAAGCTTTCCCTGGCCTGATAATCACCTTATCTGGGGCGAAATGCTTGGAAATGGGTCTTAGGCCCCAGCTTGTGTAAAAGAAACTACCTTGTGCCTTGTCACTCTTTGTCCGAAACTGCCCTTGAGCCATAAAAACTGATAATCGTCATCATAATAATTTTATTTCACAGATGCTGTATTCGTCAATAATGGCAGGTCGAAGTTCAATCTCACTGCTATGAAGAACTCCATTCAGCTCCATTCAGCGTCATAATACACCTATAGTCCCCAAACCACCAAATAGGTACAGCTGCTAGATTGCACTACGCCCCCTCCCCCTCCCCTTTCCACTCCTCGTTGATTTCAGCCTTAATACCGTCACGTAATGGTGACTGCGGTACTGAGAGAAGGAAGACAGCAAAATTGGCTTCTAAACGAAACTCTTTATTTGGGCTGACTTGCGCCTCCAAAGAACTGAATGAGAAGGCGGCGGCGTAGCAACAAGCGTGCTCGGCGGTCGTCGAACCTAATGCCCGACGCTCTCGGCCATGCTCTTTTTAAAGCTGATGGCGAACTTTCGAGATACGGCGTGCAAAGTTACTACAACATTCTGGTAAAAAATAGAATCAGCTCCACCTGGATGCGATCAATCGAGCTAAATCTGGTCGCGTCTTGCGTCTCAAGCGAAGTGAAAAAGCGACATGCCGGCAGCTTTGAAGAATGAACATACAAACAGTACCAAGATTCGTGGCGATACTTTTACCAATTTCTAGAGCGGACCAGAGCGCCTCAGTACCAGCTATTAGGTTAGACCGACAAACAAATCTCATCAAAAGATGGACGCTTAGCTTTTGAGCGGATTTCAAAAGAAGGACAAGGAGGATGTGGTTTCTGAGGAGAGATGAGAAATAGCTTTCAATCAGAAGATAAAACATCCCCTCCAGATTCATACCCAACAATTCTGCATCACTCTAAACAGAAATGAGTAAAAAGGGAGTAAAGTTGTCCTCTGGCGCACACCCTTTAAAAAAAGGGTGTGCGCTAGGGGACAAGTTTAATCCGTTTTTACTCCCTCGTAGGTGTATTTGTGTTTAGAGTGTATGCGCAAAAGTAGTTTTCAACGAAAAAGAGTTTGTGAACGCAACTTTTTCATATATTGTAAGAATTCACTATAAAAATATATATATCCGCAGCTCTCCCTTCGGCAGGCTAGCAATTCTATGCTATCGTCAAAAACGTTCACCATTGGTTTTCTATGGCAGTCTTAACTACACGATGCGAGCGATGGAAAATATTTAGAAGAACAATTTTGCTACGCCTAGGAAGAATGGGCCATTACCTTCAATATTTTCATAACAGTACGTTACAACATTCCAATATTCAAAATTTTTTGTCCAACAAATCTGGACATATCACGACAGAAAGGCTTTTTGATGAAAAAAATCTTTTTGCCAATATGTAAAGACCGCTGACATGCAACTGCACATTTGAGAAGGTATTCATGAATAGAAAGTCGCTCGCGGAAGAGTACAGAAG